>NC_091957.1:27548791-27794633 GCF_031021105.1 Erythrolamprus reginae
GGCGATGTTACAGAGCTGGTTTTGTCAGTGCTGCATGTTTTGAAATTTTTTTGCTGGTTTTTGCTTCTACACACGTGCAGAAACTGAGTTTTCGGCACTGTGCATGCACCACCATCTTTTTTTTCGGCTTGTTTTTCGGCACTGCGTATGTGCGCGCAGCCACGCAGCACGAGAGGAAGTGAACCCGGCTGCACGGTAAGTTAGAACCCACCCCTGCACCAGAGACCAGGTCTCCCATGGAGGGAGCGTGATTGCAGCCTGCATCTCATGGAAGGGGGTCTTGCTTGTTTGTGCAGGCCGGTTTCTGGCATGCCATGGACCACCTGGGGGTGGAGGTGGGGGACCCTGAATTAGGCAGCAGGGGAAGCTCACCAGTGCTGGTTCATGAATTCCTTCTGTGTGATGGTAAAGGTACAAAGTTTGTTGCAGAGGGAGTCTTCGTCCTGTTATTTGTGCACAGAAGTGAACAGCTTTTGTAACAGTTGCCCAGGATTTATTTATTATTAATTATTAATTAGACTTCTATGCTGCCCTTCTCCACAGACTCAGGGCGGCTCACAACAAAAATAAATACAGTAATACAATATATAAGAAATCTGAGCTTAAAAATCAATCTAAAACCCCAGGATGGCTTCCTTCAACACCTACTCACAACTGGTACAGTTAGAAGAGAGGGGTGTGTGTGTGGTTACAATACACTTCCTTTAAAAAAATGCCTCTATGGTTAACCAGTAGTAATTTCCTACCAGTACGGATGAGGCTGCTACACCGGTAGTAAAACTGGAGCTGTGCGCACAGCTTTGGGTCTCTGGCATGTGCGTCCCAATGAGATTTTGCTTCTGTGCATGCTAAAAAATATTGCCAAAATCCCCCGTGTACATCTTCTCACAAGATTTTGCTTCCCAGTTGTTAAGTGAATCTGGCTTCCCCCTAATACAAAAAGCCCCAAAAGACCGTTGAACTTACCTGAACGGTCTTCTCGATGCACTGCAAGGAGAGTCCAAGATGGGTTATTCTTCAGTCTGATTGGTAGGGACTGAGTTTTAATTTAAATATTAATTACTAGGCAGGCACCGCCTCCCCCTTAGCCCTCCAGTCTAAAATAAAGCGAAGGAGCAGTAAAGCAAAAACCATTTATTAAACAATATCAAACTGCAACCTTTAACCGTAACCAGAAAACACACCCCCACGGTAACCCTGGTCCCAGAGTCGGGAGGGTTTGGACTCTCCTTGCAGTGCATCAAGAAGACCGTTCAGGTAAGTTCAACGGTCTTTCTCCAATGCACTTGCAAGGAGAGTCCAAGATGGGATATGCCCAAGTTATAATCACAGGGAGGGACAGGACTGGACCAGGGGTTCCGAATAGGAACAGACCCCTTGTAGTACCCTCCTCCCAAATGCTGCTTCCGCCGAAGCAAACGAGTCAATCCGATAGTGTTTGATGAAGGTGGACGGAGCTGCCCATGTGGCCGCCCTACATATGTCCTCCAAGGAAGCTTGGGTTCTCCAGGCCGATGAAGTAGCCGCACTTCGAGTTGAATGTCCAGTTATCCCCGGTGGAACTGGGGAACCTTTAGTCCTATACGCCTCTGAAATACATTCCCTTAACCAGCGGCTGATAGTCTGAGAGGACACCTTGGTACCCATGGTTCTAGTGGAAAAGGACACAAACAGGCCTTCTGACCGCCTAATAGGCTGAGTCCTCCTAACATAAATCTTTAGGACTCGCCTCACGTCCAGTTTATGCCACCTCAATTCAGAGGGGTGAGTCCCATGAGAACAGAAGTCAGGGAGTACTATATCTTGAGTCCTATGAAAGGATGTGTTTACCTTTGGGATAAATGCCGGATCCAGTCTAAGGACTACTCTGTTTGGGTCAAAACGACAAAGGTCTGGTCTTGTGGACAAAGCAGCTATCTCAGAGACCCTTCTGGCTGAAGTGATAGCAACCAAGAAGGCGGTTTTAAGGGTCAGCAGCCTTAACGAAATCTGGCGTATGGGTTCAAACGGAGGACCTGTCAGTGCATGTAACACCAAGGGTAGGTCCCAGGAAGGAAAACGATGAACCGTTGGTGGCTTAAGATTGGCCGCTCCTTTCAAGAAGTCCCTGATCCAGGGATGTCTGGTAAGGGAGCGGTAACTATCTGTCGAGATAATGGTGGCCAGAGCGGCGACATGACGGCGTAATGTATTTGGGGCAAGGCCCTTCTCTAGGCCTGCCTGCAGAAAGGTTAGAACAACAAGCGGTGACGCCGTCTGAGGATCTATCCCCCGCTGTTCACAAAAATTGTAGAAAGCAGCCCAAGTGGTCTGATAAATTCGCCTGGTAGAAGGTCTGCGGGCTGCTTGAATAGTGGCAATGACCGTGTCTGGCAAGGCTTGGCGTTTTAGATGTTCCTGCTCAAGTGCCACACGGTCAGTTGCCACCAATGTGGCTCCGAATGAGACAAGGACCCCTGGGTCAGGGAGATCTGTCGGTCCGGGATTCTCCAGCTGGGCGACGTCGAAAGTTGCACCAGGTCCGCGAACCAGATGCGGCGAGGCCAATACGGGGCTATCAGCAGCACCTCTGCTCTCTCCTCCAGGATCTTCCGTATCACCCTGGGGAGAATTGATAGAGGCGGGAATGCATATAGAAGGCCCCGAGTCCATCGAAGAGTTAGGGCGTCCACTCCCTCTGCACCCGGGGATGGGTATCGAGCGAAGAAGCGAGGAAGCTGGGTGTTGAGGTTGGTTGCAAACAGGTCCATCACCGGATCCCCAAATCTCCTCACCACTTCCTGGAAGATCTTGGGATCCAACCGCCATTCGCCCGGATCGAGTGTCTGACGGCTGAGCCAGTCCGCCCACACATTCTCCACTCCCGAGATGTGTTCCGCTGACAGTGAGGCCAGGTTTGCCTCTGCCCATCTGAGAAGTGATGTTGATTCCTTCATCAGTCTCTTTGACTGTGTTCACCCCTGTCTGTTGATGTGGGAACGTGTGGAGACGTTGTCGGTCAGGATACGTACATGTCGACCCCGTACCAGATGAGCAAGGCTGTGGAGGGCCAAAGAAACAGCCTTCAGTTCTAGGAAATTTATATTGACCTCTTGCAGGTCCTGAGGATCCCAGGGGCCCTGAACCATGTGTGAGGAAAGGTGAGCTCCCCACCCTATCAAGCTGGCGTCCGTTGTTATTGTAATAGGGTCCATATCCAGGAATATGGAGCCCCTGGTCAGTGAGGGGGAACTCCACCATTGTGAGGAGTTGCGTACTCTGGCACTGAGGGAGACTCTCTTGTGGGAGTGGCTTGTCTTTTGTCTTTGATATGGTAGCAAAAACCATTGGAGTGGTCGTAGATGGTGTCTCGCCCATGGCACTATATCGATACACGAGACTAGAGTTCCTAAGATCTTTGACAGTAGGGCAAGACTGGGATATCGTTGATGTTCCAGTTCCCTTATCAAGTTCCTGATTGTCCTTTGTCTCTCCTGGGACAGAAAAACCATACCCAGGTTGGAGTCTATAGTGGTGCCCAGGTGGGCAAGACGAATTGTAGGTATTAGGTGACTTTTTGTCCAGTTGACTGTAAAGCCATGGTCCTGTAGTGTCTGGATCGTCAGCTGTGAGTCTCTGTGTGCCTGTTCTCTGGTTCTTGACAAAATGACGATATCGTCGAGGTACGCCATCACGCGTACCGACTGGCGTCTGAGACTGGCCGTGAGGACGTCCAGTAGTTTTGTGAACGTCCTGGGGGCGGAGGAAAGTCCAAAGGGCATTGCCTTGTACTGGAAATGTGCGTCGTTTAAACAGAATCTCAGGAACTGTCTGTGGTTCGGGAATATGGGTACGTGGAGGTAGGCCTCCTTCAAGTCTATAGATGTCATAAAGTCGTTCTGCCTTATGGAGGCCAGGATGGACTTCAGTGAGTGCATTTTGAATCTTCTGTATTTTACGTAGAGATTCAACTGCCGAAGGTTGAGGATCATTCGGACTCCTCCTGAGGATTTTGGTACGAGGAAAATTGCCGAGTAAAAACCCCTGCCTTGATGAGCTAGGGGTACCTCCTCTATAGCCCCTATCTCTAGAAGGTGAGATACCTCTCGGTATAGGAGCTTTCTTTTTTGTGGGTCTGACGGGATGCGACAGGGCAGGAAACATTGAGGGGGAGGTCGAAGAAACTCGATCCTCAGGCCCCGGGAAACCGTGGATGTCGCCCATGCGTCTGAGGACGTGGTTTCCCAGATGCCTGGGAAATGCAGCAGCCTGCCGCCTAGGGGTGCAGTGCCCAGTGAGTCATTTGTTTTTTCTGAAGCCTCTGTTGGCTCCTCTGAAGGGACGGCGTCCCTGGTAGGACCTATTTCGATCCGTCTGGGATGTCCTGTCTGACCTGAAGGAGCCCTGGTTGAAGGAGCCCTGGAAGTATGGCCTCGGCGTCTGGGAGTTGCTCGAGGAGGGCTCCATCCGAAAGGGTTGTCTTCGCTGATAGGGGGTGAAGCACCTATCTTGTCGTCTGCTAGCCCTGGGCATCACCTTCTTCTTGTCCTTGTCCTCGATTAGGACATCATCGAGGACCTCTCCAAATAACTTTTTCCACTTGAACGAGGAAGAGGCTAGACTCCATTTGGACTTGACATCCGCCTGCCAGTTGCGGAGCCAAATGAGTCTGCGCGAAGCCACAGAAGAAGCCATTGCTCGTGATGCAAACTTCGCAGCATTGACTGTGGCATCCGCCGAAAACTCCGTGGCCGCCAACAATTTGTTGAGGTCCTGACGAAGTCTGCCATCCTCTGGGTCAGCTCTGGCCTGGATTTCTTTAATCCAGAGGATCATGGCCCTGTTGAAGAATGAGGCCGCCGAAGCGGCTCGCACGCCCCAGGCCGCCATCTGGTGGGTCCTGCGAACCACGTTTTCCGCCCTCTTGTCCTCGGCCTTCAGACCTTCCTGTGACTCAGACGGTACGAGGGCATTGGACACCAGGCTCGTGACAGGCTTGTCCACGGCTGGAAACTCTAGCAGCTCCTCCATCTGCTGGTCGAAAGTATAGAACTTGCGGTCAAGATTGGAGGGTCCCTGGGCCGCCGCCGGGTTCTCCCATGGGCGTTGGATGGTCTCTAGAAACAGGTGGGAAGATGGGATGTTCACCATCTCCTGTTTGGGGAAGACGAACAGACCTCCCGCGGGTTGTGTTTCATCAGAGGGTACCGCCTGACTGTTCTCTCCTGCCTGATCGATGGTTAGCGTAGCCTTATTCAGGAGCACCTTGAAGAGGGAGGATTTAAACAAGCCCGTGAAACTGGGTTGCTCAGGTGGCTGGTCATCTCCAGACAGGTCATCCTCAGCGGCGCTGAAGTCATCTCTATAGGAATCCTCCTCCTCAACTGATTCCATCCAGGACCGCGTAGCAGGGTCCCTCCAGGGGTCTCTGGACCTCATCTGAGGGGGTCCCACTGGAGCCTGCTGATGCTGTTGTGCCCCCGTAGCTAGGCCTTGGTTATACGTATTAGTGATCAGGTCTTGGAGGGCCTGGGGCATGCTCTGCCAGGTATCCTAAGAATCGCGAAGGCCTGCAGCCGTAGGGGTGAAAGTGGCTGCCTGCGCGTGTTGAGAGGAAGGATAATTAGGAGGCCAGCCTGTCGGTTGTCTCCCCAGGCTATAAGGGTCCGCCCTGGATGATGGCCATGTCTGGGCTCCTCTTTCTGGGGACCAATCCCTCTCTGATGTTGAGGTCCCCATCCCCTGGTAGAACATAGGGGGAGATATAGAGGGATTGGTAGGCAATTGCTGGCTAGGGGGCAAAGCCGGCCCTGATGCTCTTTGCGAGGCCTCTAGTTGCTTTTCGAGCATCCCTCAAGGAAGACCCCTGGGCTGACTTCGCCTTAGAGGCTTTTTCTTTGGGGGTACTGGGCTTGCTAACAGAAGCCTCTTCCCCAGCAGGTGGCGCCTGGTCTGCCATGCCCGGATTGTTAACTCACGATCACCTATTGCTGTTTGTAATGCTCGTGCGTTTCTTCACCGAGCTGCTTATTGCCGCAGCAGCCTCCAGGAGAAACAAAAATGAAATTGGGGGAATGAAAACCCCTTCTGCGCCTGCGTGCCCAGTGTCGAGCCGGCGACCTCACAAACATGGCCGCCGGCCGGTTCCCATGGCAACCGGGCTTGATTGGGCGCGAGAGAAGCCGCTGCCGGGCGCTTACGGACCATCTCAAGATGGCCGCCTGACCCCACCAAGATGGCCGCCCGCCGGTTTCCTAGGTAACCGGATGCTTACTCTTGGAGGCGGGCGGGAAACTGCCGATTCCCGCCCTCTGCAATCGCCCTGCGATGCTTCTAATTTCCCTGAAGAGCCGATCCGCCGTTGCGAGCCGGTGACTGAGGGCGCGGATCCGCTCTCGCCTGCCTTCGTTGGGGGGGGGGGCCGGGGGCGCCAGCCTCCCCTGCGGGCCGCTCTGAGCGAAGCGTTCCTCCAGGCCCGTGGTATGTTCGCCCTGGGAGGGACGGACCCCCGGAGGCGGCAACCACCTCCTCGTCCTCCGGGTGCCACCGCGGAGGTAGGCTACCCGGGCGCTCACTCCCAGACCCAGGTTGGCATTCCTGCAGAGTTTCCTCTGTCTGTGAGGGTCTTAAGCCGGGAGGAGCTGCAGGCAACTGGGTTAAACCCACTGGAGGTTTTGAACCCAGGCCCGCCCGAGGTATTATTCCCCCAGCTGCACCTAAGGGAAAAAAGGAAAAAGAGAGAAAAAATTAGTATAATACAAGTATAAACGATCTAATAATAATAATTATACATAAGAGAAGTAACTCAGGAGTCCCTTTACTGCGACTGAGTTTTTTAGACTGGGGGGCTAAGGGGGAGGCGGTGCCTGCTTAGTAATTAATATTTAAATTAAAACTCAGTCCCTAGCAATCAGACTGAAGAATAACCCATCTTGGACTCTCCTTGCAAGTGCATTGGAGAAAGGGGGAATCACGTGACCTTGGGGATGCAGCAACCATCATAACTATGAACCAGTTGCCAAATGGCCGAAACACAATATGTAAAAGTAAAAAGTTGAGGTTTAACACCTTCTCTTTCTTTTTGCCCTTTATTCTACCCTTTGTCCTCCCTTTGTCCTCCCTACTGTTTTCTTTTGCATTTCTGAATTTTATAGCATTAACTAGTTGATGACCTCGGTGCTGCCCGAGTACTTTTTTCATCCTAAACACACACACCCGCTTCCCGTGCATGTGCACATGACTCCCCCTCTGATAGTCATTTCGAAAAATCCTTTCCTAGTGAGCACCTAGAAGCCACCTAGAAGCCAAGAGGAACATATGTGGCAAATTTCAAGTTTGTAGGCTTTACGGTTCTGGAGATTTTGTGATTACAGTATGAATGGTTTTCACTTTTATATGGCATTGGCATCCTACAGTCTCGAAAGATCATGGTATCATGCACTGGATTCCCGTCAGGATCAGGCCTACCTAAGAAAATATTCCAAATTGCAGAGAGAAGAATTGTATAACTTTAACAATGTAAAACTGCCTAGTCATGGTGAATATGCAAATTGTAATGTAACTTGATTGGCTGACAAAAGTACATAATGCACCTTTGCATAGGTGTGGCTTGACTTGGCGGTATTGTGGCTTAGTATAGTTTAGAGTGACTTGTGAATTGGTGCGGCTTGTGGTGGCTGAAGAATTGTAGCTAAATATTGTAACTGAGAATAGTAGGTAGAGAATTGTGAGTACTTTGTATATTAACTACTAGAGAGCTACAGTGTAAATAGATAGTGTAGGTTTGCTACAAAAGAAGTAAATATTTTCCTAAGAAACTCTGCAGTACACGTCTTCAATTATCTTCAAGATAAAGGTTCCTGATATCCTGGTCTGAAGCAAGTTGGTTAGCTGCTGTGGCTATCTGGGTGGGCTAGCTTCTGCAAAATGTTTACTCCAACATTCTCCACATTTATATAGAGAGATAATAAAAGATATTTAATGGTGCATTCACTGGGTTTTTCTGCATTCAACGTCACTGGGTTTTTCTGGCCCGCTTACCGAGTCTTCAGCCTGCGAGTCCTCCTCCTCCACGGCCAGCTCCTCCACCCAGTCGGAATCCACTTCGATGGCCCGCTCTTCTCCATCGACTGAGAGGTGGTTGGTGCCCTGGCTGTTGCTCTGGCTCAGGGCGTTGGTGACGTCGGCCAGGTAGGAGACAATGTGGCAGGTGCATTCCAGGATGGTCACATGCTGCAATATATTTATTATGTGTATGACTTTAGACTGTTTATCTGAACATGCCATTTCTCAAAGCAAACTTTAATTCAAGTTAGTATATCTGTGTGTGACTGAGACATTATTCACAACTAATCTCAATCTAAACATTTCTGTGTGTGCACAACCTTGGTGAACAAGGATTACTCTGCTCATACATTAACACAAAGATTAGTTGTGAAGGGGATGAGTCCTGTGCACAGGGACCTTACCTTTCCGTGCATGACGCTGGCGTTCATTTTCTCAATCACATTCTTCTGAGACAAATATTTCTTGCTGAGAAAAGGAAAAAAAGAGAGTCTTGAAGGGGAAACGAGGCTCTATTTCTTGAAACTTTGTGAATCTTCCTTATTTTTTAATTCCAGTGTTAGTTTATCCATTTACATGCACATTATTATTTTCTCTATTACAATAGAGTGCGCGGAAATGGATAAACTAACATTGGAATTAAAAAATAAGAAAGATTTGGAATATTATGACTGTTGGGGCAAGTTCTATTGTTGGCTGGAAAAAAAGAAAACATACAAAGGTATAGTTAGCAATAGAAAATATATATCTATATATACATATATTAAAATAGAGAAAAATAAAAGATACAGTGGTACCTCTACTTAAGAACTTTTCTAAATAAGAACTGGGCGGTCAAGACTTTTTTGCTTCTTCTTAAGAACCATTTTCTACTTAAGAACCCAAGCCCAGAAAAATTTCCCAGGAAATTTGAGAGCGGCACGAAGGCCCAGCCAGTTTCCTGCCATTCCCCCTTTAATCTTGGCCATCTCGGGCTTTTCTGGGATGCCAGAGGAGCCTTTCGGTGGCACTTAAGGAGGCTTTGGCAGTTCTGAGCGAACAAAGCATTTTCCTTTCTCTGGGCACTTGGAGAGGGAATAAACCTCTGCCAGCGCCCAGAGAAAAGAAACACTCCCTTCACTCGGGGCAGCGACTGTCCTCCTCCTCCTCTTCCTCCTCCCACCCAAATTCCAAGCTTTTATTTCTTTCCTAATGGGTTTGCACGCATTATTTGCTTTTACATTGATTCCGATGGGAAAAATTGCTTCTACTTACAAACTCTTCTACTTAAGAATCTGGTCATGGAACAAATTAAGTTCTTAGGTAGGGGTACCACTGTATTTCTTGGTGATAAAGGGTTAAGGAAAAATAGATATGGAAGTAAGATCGATGTATAAGAACTGTTAATAACAATACGTTAAAAATAGCTATGTAACAGGTTGTGAGCACAATAAGAAATGGAAAACAGCTTTGCTTCACAAACGTCCAATGCTTTTAAATGTCTTTTCTCTTTTGTATATATGTGTATAAATACAATTTTCTAATAAGGAAAAAAAAGAAACTTTGGGAGATAACAAGAAATAACTGCATTGCTCTGATTTAAGACTTTGCTGAACTTATGCCAGTTGCTAATAAAGATTAATTAGCAGCTGAGTTCTTGCAAGAAAAGATTGCCTTTAGATTTGTGTGTGTGTGTGTGTGTCTACTACTAAACAAGTTATTAGTAGTGGTTTATTGATTAATTCAAGTTCACCCAAACTGTGTGCTTGTTACGCTTCTAATTGGGGCAGAACAAAGCCCTTCTCGGCCCAGCTGCCTCCACTCACTCAAGCAATATCAGCAGTTCAGCCACCCTCCGGTCAGCTAGCACCCCTTACCATCTTCCCAGCCAGTCCAACGCTGCACTATGCAGCTGGAGGTGACCGGCTCCTTGTCCGGCTCCAGCCAGGGTTGCCATGACTACCATAAGCTCCGGAAAGCCGGTCCCATCTCCGTTTGCCAGCATCTCAGTAGCCATGGGGATCAGGGTACTCAACAGAACGGTGCAGGCTCCCTCGCCGACTTGGCTGGAGTGGGAAGAAAGGAGGTCAGACACCCCAAGGGGCAGGTTTTAATGGTGGCATCCAGTAGTGGGCTGCTCCATGGTGCACAGTCCCGGTTGGAAAAATTGGGATGGGCATGCAGCTTCGTGTTCCCGATGCACATACCCGCCCTCTGTGCAAGATTCGGCTTCTGCGCATGCACCGGAAGTGAAATCTTGCGTGAGAACGCTCATGCGAGTGAGATTTTGGAGATTTTTGCCGATTTTTTGCTTCTGTACATGCTTAAATCTGGTGCACGTGCCCATCCTCACACAAGATTTCACTTCTGGTGCATGCGCAGAAACTGAATCTCACGCCGAAGTGCCCATGTGTGCTGACCACATGTGTACCGTCCACATGTGTGCCGGCTTCCGGGGGTGCACTGGTAGCATCAGCGACAGGCAGCCCTTCACTGGTGGCACCCCAACTCAGCCAGAGTGGGCTCTGCAGTCCCAGCCCCCTTGGAGCTCTGGGGATGTGGGGGAGCCTGGGCCCATTCGTACCTGTTCTCCCGCACGATGTAAGTGGTCAGGAGTTGAAGCAACTGCCGGTTCTCCTGCACCATCTCCAGCTGGTCAGACTCCTTGGGGGGAGAGGTGGTCATGCGGGTCAACCAGGCCTGGAGGCGCGCGGGCTCCACACACGCCAGCTGGGCCAAGGAACCACACAAGCGCAGAAGGCTGGGGTTTGGGCTCTTCTCAGCTAAACGGGGCAGAGAGAGGAGGAGAGTCGGCCGTGACTGGGGCTTCTGAGGCTGGCAAGGCCCAGGGTCCCGAATTTAATTAATTTAATTTAATTTATTTGATCAATAAATTAAATTAAACCGCCCAATCCTGTATGACTCCTGAAGGCCAAGGTTCAGGAAAGACCAAATTTGAAAACAAAAAACAACCCTCCCCCCTGTATTTTTAGAGGGAGAAGATCATTTCCTACGTGGGCCCAAAGCTTTGCCACACAAAGGGTAGTGAAAATCTGCCACTGCCCTTTAGGCACTGCCACCTTGTTCCTCTGCCAGGCGGAACCTCTTATGGCAGGGATGTCAAACACAAGGCCCGCTGGCTGGATCTAGTCCGCGATGTGGCCAGATCCAGCCTGCGGAGTTGTCCTGGAAAATGTAAGGGGCCGGCCCGTGTGGCTTTGGCCCAGTCTACCCAATGAGAAAAGGAAACATCAGTTCAGCGTGCCGTCCGCCCGGTCTACCCAGTGCGAAGAGGAACCATTTCAGTTTGAGGCGTGGCATCAGGCTGGACACACCCACCATGTCGACCACGCCCCTCCCCCAGGTCAAATGAAATGGAGTTTGACACCCCCCCCCCTGCCTTAATGGGTAGCAAGCACTCACTTAGCTGGAAGAGCTTGGTGAAGAATTTCAGGACCCGGTTGCAGAACTTGGCCGAGAGATTCTCGTTGGCCGTTGCCATCATGATTTGCACCAGCTCTCCACTAGATGGGAAGAAACACCCGGAAGCAAAGAAAACATGAGGGAAGGGGTCCTGGGCTTGCAATAGCTACCTCCCATGTCACTCATGAAGGTGGGGCTTCCTCCCCCACTCCTGGGGTGTCCATCCCGAGCTATCTAAACTGCCCCCAAAGCGGGGTAAATCTTTTAAAAAGATACACTATGCCAGTGATGGCGAAGGTACGGCATGCATGCGATAGATGGCACGTGGAGCTATGTCTGAGGGCACTCAAGGCGTCACCCTGTGTCAACTTATCAATCAACAAGACATTTGGGGCTCAAACTGTGGTCATAAGCCGAGGACTGCCTGCAAACTCACCTCTCTCCAAAAAAATCCTCCATGGCTTTCCGGGCCTGGGTGCTCTCCAGCTGTTTCTCCAGATGTTGTAGACATTCCTCCAAGATGGCTTCGTCAAGGCCGCTAAGGGACAAGGAATGAGTCATTCTTGGGAAATGTTTCTCCCAAGATGGGGACATAAAGCCAGACCAAACCATCATTTGATTTGGAGACTTTGACTTGCCAAATATACTGCTCAAAAAAATAAAGGGATCACTCAAAGAACATCTCCTAGATCTGAATGAATGAAATATTCTCATTGGATACTTTGTTCTGTACAAAGTTGAATGTGCACAACAGCATGTGAGATTGACTGTCAATCAGTGTTGCTTCCTGGACAGTTTGATTTCACAGAAGTTTCATTTACTTGGAGTTATATTCTGTTGTTTGTTTCCTTTATTTTTTTTTGAGCAGTGTAGAATGTATTCGTGCTGTGGGAATTTGGGAGGGGCTGCTGCATGAGGGGTGTAGAGATGTAACCATAACAAATTCTTTATAGATTCTCAAGGTCATCCTTTGTTCAACGCTTGCCCGGAAGCTGATGGGAGTTACAGATACATTGGCAGGAGATTGGTCAATGTGGTGAACCTGTGGGTGTGGGAGCAAGGGAATGAACTTTCAATTGGGTGGAGAAACCCTCCTGGCTTTAGATTCGGGTTCCTCACAGATGTGCCAAAATGGCTCAGCTAATTAATTGGAACTTTGAGGAATGCTGTGCCTTAGACTCTGATTTAATTTTGGATGCTATTTGGAACCCTGGCACCTAGGACTGGCAAAACCTTTTGACCTGAAGCCATTTCAGGTGGAACAAAAGCCAAGGTAGCTCACCTGTTCGGGTCAGAGTGGTTGGCCAGGATGTTGTAGCAGCCCATGATCAGCTTCTCGTAGACCCGTGAGAGAAACTCGTCCGACTCTGCCGGGCCCAGGATCCTCTCCAGCGAATTGCTGCTCATCTCAGCCACGCTCTCTGTGCTGGTCTCCAGCAGGAGAGGCAGCAGTGTGCGGATCACCTGGGGCGGATTCAGGTCATCGGACCAGCTGGAGCCAGAGAGGAGAGGCAAAAAAATAAATAAATTCCTGGGGTGGGGTGGGGGACAGTCTTGGCAACATCACCTTCCACCCTGTAAAACGACTTCGGCTGAAGCCAGGCTGACATCTGCTTCATTTATTTATTTATTTATTAGTAGCATTTATGTGCCGCCCAATTGCAAATGGACTCTTGGTTGCCATTCAAGGAGGAGAGCAATGGAGGAGGCAACTCAGGAATGTGATGCCTCAGCCGGCTACCTGTAACATCTACCAGCCAGCATGGGAACCAAGATCACGTCAACAGACACCTGTTGAAATTGAACAGGAAGCTATACCTGGACTGATTGCCCCATGTAACCTGAGAGACAAAGCGGGTGGGAAGGTCTCATTAACTATCCCTAGGCAAGGGGAATAATTTAAACCTCGGCTCACCTTTGTATGTGCCAGTATGATATACTCAATAAAGCAGGGGTATCAAACTCAAGGCCCCGGGGGCTGGATCTGTTCCACGGGGCCACACTGGAAACAGTAAAGGACTGGCCCAAGGTGCCTCTGCCAGCAAAAATGGAGCCCGGGGCGGGGGAGCACTCTGTTTTGGTTGGCAGAGCACTCTGGCCATGACAGGAACCAACATGATGTTGAACTAGCCACACCCATTCTGACCACGTCCACCCTGGCCCGAGGTGGATGTTGAACTAGCCCCGCCCACTCTGACCACGCCTACTCTGCCTCCCCAAGGTTGATACTGAACTAGCCACACCCACTCTGAACACGTCTACCCTGGCCCAAGGTGGATGTTGAACTAGCCCCGCCCATTCTGACCACCCCACCCTGCCTCCCCAAGGTTGATACCGAACTAGCCACACCCACTCTGACCATGCCCCCTGAAGTCGACGTTGAACTAGTCACACCCATTCTGACCATGCCCCCGCTCTCCCGAGATCGATGTTGAGCTAGCCACGCCCACTCTAACCACACCCATCCTGGTCCCCCGAGGTCAATGATGTTGAACTAGCCATACCCACCTTGACCACTACCACCCTGCCCCCCCCCCCCCGAGGTCAAACACAACCCTGATGCTGCCCACAATGAAATTGAGTTGGGACACCCCTACAATAAAGTGTTGAGCCCGGAATCGGCATAGGTGCAACACCTTTATTTAGCTCTCCAATATATTCATTTATTTCCTTTACTTTCTCTTTCTTATGTAAGGGGGGGGGGGAGGTGTTTAGAGCACGACAAATTCTTAAGGTGGGAGAGAGAAGGAACGAATAGGGAGGATTGTTTTGGATAGGTTGACCTCCTTTCCCATGGAAACAGAAGCTTCTCCTAGCTGAGACCAGAATGTGGAGTTTGAAGAGGCTGGTTTAATGTGGGATTGAGTGCCATTGAACATTTTTTTTCCAAACGCCATCATTCTGCTAATAATAATTCCATCAACACTGTCAAACTATTTACTAAGTCTGCGCTACGATTAATATTAAATCTTCTCATTGTTCCTATCACCCATCTCCTCCCACTTATGACTGTCCGACTGTTACTTGTGGGCTTGTATCCTTAATATTTTTATTAATATTGATTGTTTCCCAATTGCTTATTTGTACCCTATGACAATCATTAAGTGTTGTGCCTCATGATTCTTGACAAATGTATATTTTCTTTTATGTACACTGGGAGCATCCGCATCAAAGACAAATTCCTTGTGTGTCCAATCACACTTGGCCAATAAAGAACTCTTATTCTAATCTAATCTATTGGAGAAGGTGACTTTGTTTCTAACTTACAACATTATGTGGTGTCATTCCGATTCGGATCAGATCTGGAATTACACCAGACCTTGCCAATTTGACACCTACCTAAATAAAAGGGCTTGTTTAGAACAGGGCTCTCCAACCTTGGCAACTTTAAGACCTGTGGACCTTCAACTCTGAGGAATTATGGGAGTTAAAAGTCCACAAGTCTTAAAAATTGCCAAGGTTGGAGACCCCTGATTTAGAAGATGGACTCTGCTGTCTTCTCTCTCTTTTTTTGGGATGGGTTTCATCACTTGGAAACCCGACACAAAGGATCCCTTGAACCTAAACCAAGTGTCAAGAGTGTCTTGGAATGATGAAAAGGCTGGACAGGACTTACACCACAAGGTCTCCGGTGAGCCTGACCAAGGAGAGGAGGGTGTGCTTCAAGGAGGCCGTCAAGGGAAGGCTCTGACTGCATAAAGTGCCCAGGTGGGCAGCCTGAACGGCGCTGATGTAGCTCTCGGCTGGAATGGTGTCGTTGGCAAAGGCGTTGCGCTGCAAAAGCCACAAACACATGGGAAGGGTCATGTTCCAGTTAAAGGCTTTTCAAGTCTTTCCAGCTGAAAAGACGCTTGGAGATGGCTTAATTGGGAGACCTGGAACTCCCAGCAAGCAGGGAGGATGGTTGGCCCACAGAGAAATATGTCTGAGCTGCCGAAGGACAGCACGGCAGAAGAGGAGTGGACGGATGGACGGTCCGTGGATGGGAAAGACCAGTCCAGGAAGAGAAGGGAGAAGAAAGAGACTAGATCCACCTTATATGACTTCTTCCCACATCCATCAATGAAGGAGGGCTTTTCGAAAGGCACTCACCCAAGACCCAATGTTGGGGAACTCGTTAGTATGAATGTTGTTCCAGGATTCGCACAGCGACTGGACAGCTGACGGCAAATTCTGGATCAGAACCGGTCCTGCCCAGGGAGAAAACAAAACACCTGTCAGTCAGGAAAGCTGGAAGAACAGCGGAGCCCCAACGGACCCCCAGGGATGAAAAGGGCCACCAGGAACTAGAAGACAGAGGGGTTTGGGATAGCTCACTCAAATCCTACAGGACCCAAAGATGTTCAGCGCCATTGCATATGGTCGGGATTATCGATCCTCAGACCTTCCAAAGGATCTAGTTTCCTTTCCCCCAAAAGCTGGGCCCGAAGCCATCTTCCCAGAACCAAATCTTATCTACAAACCAGCAGGCTTTCTAATTTAGACCCGCTCAGGTGAAAGGTTCCTCCTGGCCTATTAAAGCTTGGATATGCTGCCACCTTCAGTTGCAGGTAGCCCTCAACTTACGACAGCAACTGAGATCCCCATAAAATTTCTGCTGCTAAGCAAGGCGATTGTTTGGTGACCTTGGTCCCCTTTTTTATGACCTTGCAATCACTGCAGTTGATTAAGTTATCCCGTGTTCGCCCGAAAATGAGACCTGGTCTTATTTTTGTTTGGGCCCCAAAATAAGTACCAGTTCTTATTTCAGGGTGGTGGTGGATGTCTTACTCACTTTAACCACGACCTGACTTCTTGTGCTGCCACTCGTAGCCAAAATTATTACTATTAAAAACTGAACAACTTAGAAACATAGAAGCATAGAAGATTGATGACAGAAAAAGCAGTGGAAGTGATGTGCCGGTGCCTGGAGGCTGTTGGGCTCTGGATGGGTGTCAACAGACTCAAACTCAACCTGGATAAGACGGAGTGGCTGTGGGTTCTGCCTCCCAAGGACAATTCCCATCTGTCCATCAATAACCCAGGGGGGGGGGGAATTATTGACCCCCTCAGAGAGGGTCCACAACTTGGGCGTTCTCCTCGATCCACAGCTCACATTAGAGAACCATCTTTCAGCTGTGGCGAGGGGGACGTTTGCCCAGGTTCCCTGGTGCACCAATTGCGGCCCTATCTGGACCGGGACTCACTGCTCACAGTCACTCATGCCCTCATCACCTCGAGATTCGACTACTGTAATGCTCTCTACATGGGGCTACCTTTGAAAAGTGTTCAGAAACTTCAAATCGTAAAGAATGCAGCTGCGATCATGGGCTTCCCAAGGTATGCTCATATTACACCAACACTCCGCAGTCTGCATTGGTTGCCGATCAGTTTCTGGTCACAATTCAAAGTGTTGGTTATGACCTATAAAGCCCTTCATGGCATCGGACCAGAATATCTCCGGGACCGCCTTCTGCCACACGAATCCCAACGACCGATTAGGTCCCACAGAGTTGGCCTTCTCCGGGTCCCGTCGACTAAACAATGGAAGAGCCTTCTCTGTGGCGGCCCTGACCCTCTGGAACCAGCTCCCCCCTGAGATTAGAACTGCCTCCACCCTCCTTGCCTTTCGTAAATTCCTTAAAATCCACCTCTGCCGTCAGGCATGGGGGAATTGAGACATCTCCCCCAGGCCTATACAATTCATGTATGGTATGTTTGTGTGTATGTCTGCTTTAATAACGGGTTTTTAAAAATGTTTTTAAATTATTAGATTTGTCTTGAATTGTTTTATTGTTGTTGTGAGCCACCCCGAGTCTATTGGAGAGGGGCAGCATACAAATCTAATAAATAAATAAATAAATAAAAAGACCTCATGGTCCATCTAGACTGCCCTTATAGTATTTCCTGCATTTTATCTTAGGATGGATCTATGTTTATTGCAGGCATATTTAAATTCAGCATGTTAAAATCTACACCATTACTAATGACGTCTGCTGGAAGCTTGTTCCAAGCATCTACTACTTTCAGTAAAATATTATCTCACATTGCTTCTAATCTTTCCCTCAACTAACCTCAGTTTGTGTCTCCTTGTCCTTGTGTTCACCTTCCTATTAAAAACACTTTCCTCCTGAACCTTATTTAACTTTTTAACATATTTAAATATTTCGATCATGTCCCCCCTTTCCCTTCTGTCCTCCAGACGATACAGATTGAGTTCATTAAGTCTTTCCTGATAGGTTTTATGCTTAAGTTTTATGCTCCACAAAGTGACCTACCCAGAGTGTTGGATTTACAGCGACTGGAGCCAATGGCCAGCACAGCAGCGTATCCTTGCTGCTTCTCTTCGGTGGGCTTGTTTTCAGCCGAGCTGTCCTCAGAAAGGCTCTGCAGCAGGTAGGATCTGTGGCAAGAGAGAGACACCGTTAAGACTCCAACACCCTGTCAGGCAGAAAATCACCAGGGCGAAAGGAGGCCGACCTCGGAGAATGCCAGCTACCTGGTGAAGGTGGCGTAGGTATCGATCAGCTGCAGGGCGGCTGGCAGCAGGTTCTTGGTGATCTCCGAGGATTTGTGGGGGTCGGTTTCGGCAGCCAGCTTGGAGAAGTGCTCGTCCAGGGAGACCTGGACTTTGGAAATGGCCGCGTCCAGGGTGTAGATGGACTGCAAGCTGGGGATCTCGTGCAGCTGAAGGATGGTGGTGCAGTCGACCCCGCAGAAAGAGGAGATCTGGGAAGGGAAGAAGAGGGTCGCTGGCCGGATTGTTCCCCTTTGCGGCTAAGATGGGACTTGATCCCTCACTCTGCTGCAATTCATTTCTCGGAGCAGTGCTTCCCAGCCTTGGCAACTTGAAGAGGGATGGAGTTCGACTCCCAGGATTGGCTATGGCTGTGCTGGCTATGGAATTCTGGGAGTTGAAGTTCACCCCTCTTCAAGTTGCCATGGTTGGAAGTAAACTTCTGGGAATAACCATTCCATCAGCTATTCTTGTGACTTTAGCAATGGCAATAGTACTTAAGAGTTGCTTTTGTAGCTCTCTTTAAGCAGTTTACACAGGCAGCTCTTCTCCCAACAATCTGGGTCCTCATTTTACCAACCTTGGAAGGACAAAAGATTAGGTCAAGCTTGAGCTGGTCAAAATTGAACTGTTGGCAGCGGGCAGAATTTGCCTGCAATACCGCATTCTAATCAAAGGAAGGAAGGAAAGAAGGAAGGAAGGAATGAAGCAATAGCACTTAGCCTTATATACCGCTTTGCAATTGCTTTTACAGCCTACTCTAAGCTTTTTACAGAATCAGCCTCTGGCCCCCAACAATCTGGGTCCTCGTTTTATCAACCTCTGAAGGACAAAAGGCTGAGTCAAGCTTTGCCAGTCAGAATCGAACTGCTGACAGAGTTTGCCTGCAATACCGCATTCTAACCACTACGCGACTACAGCTTTATTGGGATGAAATCCTGCTTTTTCTACCCAGATCAGAAGGCAGAATGTTATACATCAGTGACTGCACAATCTCCAGAGGCCATGCGATAAATAAAGAAATAAGAAGGCAGAAACGGTATCTTTTATTCGACAACTCCCAGAGCCTGGAACACACCTGCCTGGCGAAATACTCCTCCGCAATCTCCACGTCATACTTGACAGAGCTGCATTTGGCTGAAGTCAGCTCGACCAGGGAGGACGCATGCTCAGTTTTCATCCCTTGTTTGATGAGGTGGTCCTAAGGAGGAAAAATCCGAGAAAAAGAAGACTTTTTGTAAAAAATTAATAAATGAAAAGAAATGGGCCATAGGGAAAAGAATGGTGGGATGTGATGAACCAACGTTTTGGTAAAACTCACCACGGAGTCCCACCTGGAGAAAAATAATCTCAGCCTGTCTCTTGATTTACCAACAGTCTTTTACAACCTCTTCATACGTCTGCAACCTACATGGCATCGGGCCAAATTACTTGCGGGACCGCCTTCTGCCGTACGAATCCTAGTGACTGGTTAGGTCCCACAGTCAGCCTTCTCCAGGTCCCATCAACTAGACAATGTCGCTTGGCAGAGCCTTCTCTGTGGGGGGCCCAATCCTCTGGAATCAGCTCCATCCAGAGATTTGCACCGCCCCCACCCTCCTCGCCTTCCGTGAGAGTCTTAAGACTCATGTACGCTGCCAGGCTTGGGGCGATTAGATCTCAGCCCCCTGGCCGACAAATTTTTGCATGGTTGTTGTTTGAATGGGTATGACTGATTTTTAGTATAACTGGGGATTTTAGATTGTTTGTTTAGTTTTTAATCAATTGGATTTAGCTACTGTATTCTGATGTTTTTATATGTTGTAAGCAGCCCTGAATCTTCGGAGAGGGGCAGCATATAAATCAAATCAAATCAAACCAAACAAAAAACAAGCAAACCAACAGGTAGTCCTCTGATTTACGACCACAATTGAGCCCAGAATTTGTATGTCAGAAACATAGAAACATAGAAGACTGACGGCAGAAAAAGACCCCATGGTCCATCTAGTCTGCCCTTTTACTATTTCCTGTATTTTATCTTACAATGGATATATGTTTATCCCAGGCATGTTTAAATTCGGTTACTGTGGATTTACCAACCACGTCTGCTGGAAGTTTGTTCCAAGGATCTACTACTCTTTCAGTAAAATAATATTTTCTCAGGTTGCCTTTGATCTTTCCCCCAACTAACTTCAGATTGTGTCCCCTTGTTCTTGTGTTCACTTTCCTGTTAAAAACACTTCCCTCCTGAACCCTATTTAACCCTTTAACATATTTAAATGTTTCGATCATGTCCCCCCTTTTCCTTCTGTCTTCCAGACTATACAGATTGAGTACATTAAGTCTTTCCTGATACGTTTTATACTTAAGACCTTCCACCATTCTTGTAGCCCGTCTTTGGACCCGTTCAATGTTGTCAATATCTTTTTGTAGGTGAGGTCTCCAGAACTGAACACAGTACTCCAAATGTGGTCTCACCAGCGCTCTATATAAGGGGATCACAATCTCCCTCTTCCTGCTTGTTATACCTCTAGCTATGCAGCCAAGCATCCTGCTTGCCTTTCCTACCGCCCGACCACACTGCTCACCCATTTTGAGACTGTCAGAAATCACTACCCCTAAATCCTTCTCTTCTGAAGTTTTTGCTATCACAGAACTGCCAATGCAACACTCAGATTTAGGATTCCTTTTCCCCAAGTGCATTATTTTACATTTGGAAACATTAAACTGCAGTTTCCATTGCTTTGACCATTTATCTAGTAACGCTAAATCATTTACCATATTACAGACCCCTCCAGGAATATCAACCCTATTGCACACTTTAGAGTCATCGGCAAATAGGCAAACCTTCCCTACCAAACCTTCTCCTATGTCACTCACAAACATATTAAAAAGAATAGGACCCAGAACAGACCCTTGTGGCACACCGCTTGTAACCTGTCTCTGCTCAGAATACTCGCCATTAACAATAACTCTCTGATGTCTATGCTTCAGCCAGCTTGAAATCCACTGAACTATCCAGGGATTAATTCCAATCTTCACTAATTTATCTATCAGCTCTTTATGTGGAACCGTATCAAAGGCTTTGCTGAAGTCCAGATAGGCAATATCCACGGCACCACCTTGATCCGACACCTTTGTGACATAGTCAAAGAACTCAATGAGATTAGTCTGACACGATTTGCCTTCAGTAAAGCCATGCTGATTTGGGTCCAATAAGTTATTGTTTTTTAGATGCTGATTTATCCTCTTTTTGAGTAGCGTCTCCATCATTTTAACTACAACTGATGTCAAGCTAACTGGCCTGTAGTTACCAGCTTCTTCTCTACTGCCCTTCTTGTGGATAGGCACAACACTGGCCATTCTCCAATCCTCAGGAACATCTCCTGTTAACAGGGATTGGTTAAACAAATCAGTCGGGGGGTAGCAATGACAGATCTGAGTTCTTTAAGAACTCTGGGGTGGATGCCATCTGGACCCATTGCCTTATTTATCTTTAATCTTTCAAGTTCTTCTAAGACATCGGCTTCTAAGATCACTGGAGCTGAATCCGTACAGCTGGAAGCAATGCTATATCCCTCTATAGTATTATTTTGTAAGGTGTCTTTTGAGAAAACTGAACAGAAGTAGCTATTGAAATGGTCAGCGATCTCCTTATTCCCATCAATGCATGTATTATTCCCGGTACTAAGCTTTGTGATGCTGCAGTTTTTCTTCTTCCTATCACTAATATATCTGAAGAAGGTTTTATCCCCCTTCTTTACAGATTTTGCTATTTCTTCCTCTTTTGAGGCTTTAGCAGCATATATTATCTGTTTTGCCTCCTTCTGTCTCATTTTATACACCTCTCTATCAGCTATACTTCCAGACTCTTTATACCTCCTATAGGCAGCCTTTTTTTCATTGACTATAGCCCTTACATCATTGCTAAACCATAGCGGTTTCTTCTTCCTTTTACCTTTAGTTACTTGCTTTACATAAAGTCTTGTGGCTTTTAAGATGGCCTTTTTTAATACAGTCCACTGGGTGCTCGCTCCTGCCATTTTATCCCTCCCCTTTAATTCATTATTTAAATATTCCCCCATTGCATTAAAATTTGTTTTTCTAAAATCCAATACTTTGGTTGCAGTATAGGATTGCTCACAATCAGTTTTTACATCAAACCACAAACATAGATGGTCACTGCAACCTAAATTTTCTCCCACCTTGACCTCTGAAACCCGATTCCCATTTGTAAAAACTAAATCTAGAATATTCTCCCCTCTAGTTGGTGTCTTAACTAGCTGTGCCATAGCTGCTCCTGTAAAGGCCTCTACTATATTCTTACTTTTGCATGTAAGGGCACTGGGGATATTCCAGTCAACATCAGACATGTTGAAATCACCCATAACCACAATATCTCCCTTTACTGCCATTAGGGTAATCTCATCCACCATCTTGTTGTCATGTTCCTCAGATTGCCCTGGAGGCCTATAGATCACCCCAATTCTAATGACAGAACCATCTTTATTTTGCATGCAAATCCAGAGGGTCTCCAGATCTTTACATGTATTTTGAATTAGTATTGTTTTTAGACTTTCTTTAACATAAATGGCTACTCCACCTCCCCTTCTCTCTATTCTATCCTTCCTATACAGTGTATATCCTGGTATGGATATTTCCCATTCATTAGAATCCTTAAACCATGTCTCAGTTATGGCAACCAGATCCAAATTATCTCTAGATATTATGGCCATTAACTCACAGAGCTTGTTGCTCAAGCTTCGAGCATTCGTGTACATTACCCGAAGAACATTATTTTCATTATTAGTTTGCCCCTTATCATCAACAACTACATCTATTTTATTTACAGCTCCCTTTTCATAAGCTTCCAGAAACTGATGTATCCTCATTGGTCGGGGACAGAAATCCTCCACATCTGGTACATCTCTGTCCCCTTTACCTAGTTTAAATGCCTGTCCAAAAAAGTTCTGAATTCCTCACCGAGCACCTGGGTTCCTCTGTATGATGGATGCAAACCATCCCTCTTAAACAACTCCCTATTAGACCACCTACTGACATCATGACTTACATAACCAAAACCTTCAGCTTTACACCACTGCCTTAACCACACATTAAACTCTCTGATACAACTTGTTTTACCCTCCTGGCCACAAACCGGTAACACCTCTGAGAAAGTCACTGAATTGGTTATTTTACCCAGCTCCACACTTAGACTTTGAAAATCTCTTTTTACTACATTAATATTTCTCTGGGACAAATCGTTTGTGCCAAGATGCACCACCACATCAACTTTATTACCTTTACTCACAGCCCTGACAATGTTTGTTGACAATGTTGCCAAGTGAGACATTTGTTAAGTGAGCCCTGTCCACTTTTTAACGGCTTCGCTCACTGCATTTGTTCCAGAATCGCTGCGGTTGCTAAATTAGCAACATGGTTGCTAAGTGGATCACGCCATTCACCATATGACACTGTGACAGTGATAAATGTGATAGCGGACAAGCACATCCAAACATAAATCAGGTGAGCATGGAGATAAAGGTGAAAAATAATGCTCAGCTCCCTTTTTTCAGGGCTGTCATCACTAAAACGAACTGTTGTAACCCAAAAACCACCTGCAATTTTTGAGCCCCCACCCCTTCGCTCAGCTCAGAGAGACGCTTACTTTGATCCAGTTGACGTAGGAGGAGATGTGCAGGCGGGAAGACCAGCGCAGTGTGTGGAGGATGTCACATTCCCGCATCTCCGGGCTGTTCATGGCCAGCTGATTCATGTAGCTCTTGGATGGGGGAAGGAGGCCCAAGACCCGCCAGAGAATCAGGAAGTAGTACTGAAGTGCGCAGGCCTCCTGTTCGAGAGAGACAGAGCCAAGACGCCCGGTCATCCGGTCCTTCCGACACTGGCGACCCGAGGCCAGAGGCATTCCGCTGCCCGACAAGGCCATCCCCCATGGGTTTCTCCTCACCAAGGCAGTGACGTTTTTGTTCTCCTTCCGCCGGAGAGTGTCGAACTGGGAGCCGGCAGCCAGCAGCAAGGCCAGGGCGGAGTAGAGCTCATCATATTTCATGGCCTTGGAGAACAAGACTTCGCACACCTGAAAGAGAAGTGACACCTCTGAAATTGCTCAGGAATTGTTCTGTCAATCACATAACAGGTTAAGACTTAGGGAAGGATAAGGAAGAGGAAGTAGGAAGGAAGGAAGGAGAGAAAAGTAGGAGAGAAGTAGGTAAGAGGGAGAGAGGGAGAAAGAAGGTAACAACAACAACAACAGAGTTGGAAGGGACCTTGGAGGTCTTCTAGTCCAACCCTCTGCTTAGGCAGGAAACCCTGCACTACTTCAGACAGATGGTTGTCCAACTTCTGCTTAAAAACTTCCAGTGTTGGGGCATTCACAACTTCTGGAAGCAAGCTGTTCCACTGATCAACCCTTCTGACTGTCAGGAAATTTCTCCTTAGTTCTAAGTTACTTCTCTCTTTGTTTAGTTTCCACCTGTTGCTTCTTGTTCTACCCTCAGGTGCTTTGGAGAATAGGTAGAGGGAAGAGGGAAGAGAGGGAGATAGAGGGAGGGAAGTAACACGAAATACAGAAGGAAAACAGACAGGATATAAAAGTATATACGTAGGCACTAATCCTACCTCAAACCTTTCCCAGAGAATGCAGGAGGGCTCTGTGTGTGTGTGTGTGTTTGTGGGTGGGTGGATTAGTGTGTGTGAGAGAGACAGAGATCAGAAGGGAGGAAAGTGAGAGTTTTAAAGAAAGAGTCCCATTACCGTGCTATCGAGGCGGTTCAAGTCATCTTCAGATGCTTCAGGGGACAGAATGCAGTAGAAGCGTGGCTGAGGAGCAGCGTCTGGGAGAAAGAGGAAGCCGCATATGAGGTTTTAAATTTCCGAAAGAAATGCACATGCCCCCGCCACCCTGGGCCTACTAATCACATACCCAGCCTGCTCCTTCCCGGATACCTTGGGCTAGGAATTTCCCTCTCTCCAAAAGTCTAGGTGGGCGCTAAATTCTACCCCGGGGTTCTGCAGGGGACTCCAGGAAGGGAAAAGATTCTCAGGGGGCCAGTGGTTGGTCAGTCTGTCTGTCTGTCCTCTAAGCCAGTTATGGCAAACCTATGGCTCGCACGGAGGTTCTAGGCAGACATTTTTGGCTGCCAGAGAGCCTCCTGGGGGATGCGGGAGGGCATTTTTAACCCTCCCCTGGCTCCAGGAAAGCCTTTGGAACCTGGGGCGGGTAAAACACGAGCCTACTGGGCCCACCAGGAGCTGGGAAACAGGCTGTTTCCAGCCTCCAGAGGGCCTCCAGGGGAGGCAGGGGAAGCTGTGTGATAGCATGCATGCACACTCTTTCGGCACCCAAGAAAAAAAGGTTCACCATCACTGCTCTAGGCCCTGCCTCTGGAGAGAGAGACCTCTAAGAGGTTTCGGGGGCCTAATTCTGCAGTTCTTCCTCGGGCGCCCTTCCGTACCAGAGGAACAGTGCTTGGCCCAGTTTTCTTCCACTTCCTTGAAACCATGATAAAGTGGGGAACAGGACGGTCGGTTGCCTTCAGGGCTCACGCCGGCCCAAACGATGGGAGGAGTTAAGAGGTTGTACTGGACCTAGAGAACACAAAGAGGCGACAGAAATATAAATACGGGGCATCTGTATAAAACTTGTTTTTCTATACTGACTGTCTGTGATTTATGTGAACAGCTCCTTGTTAAAAAAAAACAAAAGAAAGGAGAGAGGAAAGCAAGGAAGTTGTAACTTGTTGATTCATTTTGGGACTGTTGTAACTTGTTGCTTGTATCCTAAGATTTTTATTAATATTGTTTCTTTATAGCTTATTTGACCCCATGACAATCATTAAGTGATGTACCACATGATCCTTGACAAATCTGTATTTTCTTTTATGTACACTGAGAGCATATGCACCAAGACAAATTCCTTGTGTGACCAATCAAACTTGGCCAATAAAGAATTCTATTCTATTCTACTCTATTCTAATAAAACAAGGGAGGCCCAGCCGACCACAAAAACAAAGCAGGGACAAGCCAATAATCCAATTTTTCAGTTTGAAGTTCAGTGCCTGTGGTGATTATTTCATTGCTCAAGTCTAGGTACCTAAGAGAGCACTTAAAGGATGGACTGGCTCCCAAAAATAACCTTGACTAACAAACCATTGTATCTGTTGGGCATTCTCCCCTCCTCTCCTGTCCCCGTGGATTTGTGACATACCTGCTCAAATAAATACACAGGGGCCTTTGAGTATTGGTGAAGCAGGTAGTCGAAGATCAAGAGAAGGCGGGCCAGCAGGAGAGGGACGCATTGGAGCTGAGAGTCCAGGTTGGCTGTAACGTCCAGGATGGTCTGGACGCAGAGGGTCAGGATGGACCGCCGGCCTTTTTCAGAGAAGCTGTGGAAGATGAGCAGCAGGAGCTGGAGGTGCTCCACGTTGAGGTCCTCTGCGTCGCCGGGAAGAACTCCCTGCAGGGCGTTTTGCTTCAAAGTGCCTAAAAACCTGAGAGGGAGGACAGAAAGATTCAAGAAGAGAGGGAGGAAGGGGAAGAAGGGAGGGAGGGAGGGAAGGAAGGAAGGGGAGAGAGGGAGGGAGTAAGGAATGGGAAGAGGGTGGGAGGAACGGGAAGAAGGGAGAGGGGAGGAAGAAAAAGGAAGGGAGGGAAAGAAGGAAGGAAGGGGAAGAGAGGAAGAATGAGAAGGAAGGGAGAGAGGAATGTGAAGGAAGGTGGAAGGGAGGGAGCGCGGGAAAGAGGAAGGAAGGGAGGAAACAGACATTCAAGAAGGAAGAAGGAAAGGAAAAGAAACGGATGGGAGGGAGGGAGGGAGGGAGGGAGGGAGGAAAAATCTGTAAAAGGCAACCCTTACACCTTAGTGTTATCTTTGCAATCAGGATTACATTTTAGATATACCGTGTTTTTTGCTCTGGACTGTTAGATGCACCTAGCTTTTGGGGAGGAAAACAAGAAAAAGAAATCTGCCTCTGCCTCCAAGCAATTTGCTTCCTTGCAGCAAACAGCTTCAGCACAGCCTGATTTAGCATGAGCAGCTGATTGGCGTTTGGATTGGCCTCCCAGGATACAGGATGTGCAGAGATCAAAAATGGGGTGCACGAAGGTGGCGGCGGAGGCAATGGGCAGCGGCGATCCCTGCAACCTGGAACAGCTGATCAGCAATGTTCTGGGAGGCTGATCAAATCGCCAATCAGCTGCTCATGCTAAATCAGGCTGTGCTGAAACTGACCAGGTTGTTTGCTGTTTGCTGCAAGGAGGCAAATTGCTGGGAGACAGAGGCCGAAGGGTGGGGGCTGATGTATGGGAGGGACTTCAGCAACATTCGCTCTGTAAGATGCACAGGCATTTCCGCCTATTTTGGTGGGAGGTGGGGAAGTGCGCCATATAGTCCGAAAAATACGGCAACTGTGCAACAATTATCCATCCCAACTGGACTGAAAACAAGCTGAATTTGACACGACTGGCCAAAGTTGTGAATGCCAGCGCATCCTCAGACTTTCTCCTACCTCTCCCACACATTCAGACACTCTGGAACATCCGGGTCCGTCTGGGTGCTGGCTTTATGCTGCCAGATGAGGAGAAAACGGGAGAGCACAGACAAGCTCTGGGGGTGGATGTAGAGAGGCCACGGCCCTTCGGAGAAAGGAGACACCCCCAGCTGCTGCAGAAGAATGTTCTGGCAAAAGAGAGTCATCACAGGTGTTGAAAGACGGGAGGGGGAGTTGACCTGTCAATCACAGGTCATATACTTTTTTAAAAAAAGCACAACCTCCAATAACTATTTGAACCTTGTTTAACTACGATCATCATCACCATCATCATCACATCTTCTTTTAATAATCCCAAGTGGGGTGGAGTCTGGGCAACTGAATGGAGCTAGCAACAGGTTTTACTGGCCGGATGTGTTTCCTGTCGCCAATGCGGAGTTTTGTTCAGCAGATATATTCTCCCTGTGCCCAGAGAGAGAAATATCTGCCTCTACATAGGATTGAACTCACAGCCTCCTGATTGTGAGACAAGAACTCCACCTCTAGGCCAACGCACCCACTCCCTTCTTTAACTGCAATGAAGGAGAATATTGAAATGGATTGAGGCGAGGGGTCCCTGGTGCCCTCTGAGCTTGGCTGCTCCCTTGCAGACGTTTCATGACTCCACTAGGTAACACCATCAGTGTTCAAAATAAAGAGTGGGGTTTGCTATCGATATATTGTTCTTTCTAGCACTGACTAGTTTGGGCAATGAAACATCTGCCAGAAAAGCATCAAGCTCAGAGAGCACCAAGGACTGCAAACTCCTTTTCCTCTCTGCAACCCTCCTCCCTTCTAGCACTGATAATGTTACCTAGTTTGGGCAATGAAATGTCCACCAGAAAAGCAGCAAACTCAGAAAGCACCAAGAACCCCATAGTCCTCCTCCTCAACATTATTATTTTATTATTATTATTATTATTATTATTATTATTATTATTATTATTATTATTATTATCAGTACAACACAGCAAACGAGATCACTATGCTGGATTTCGTATTTCATCACCAGTCGGGCGCTTCCCAAGCACCTAGGACTGCGTGATGTAGCGGTGAATTATGTTTGCCGATCCCAGTAAAGCGGCCTTTTGCAATTGACAGATGGAGATTTTGTCAATTCCAATGGTTTTCAAATGTCCGCTGAGATCCTTTGGTACTGCGCCCAGCGTGCCAAGTACCACTGGAACCACTTTCACAGGCTTATGCCAGAGTCGTTGCAGCTCGATTTTTAGATCTTCGTATTTCACTAATTTCTCTAGCTGCTTCTCCTCAATTCTGCTGTATCCTGGGATTGCGATGTCGATGATCCATACTTTCTTTTTCTCCACGATCACAATGTCTGGTGTGTTATGCTTCAGAATTCGGTCAGTCTGAAGTCGGAAGTCCCACAGTAGTTTTGCTTGCTCATTTTCAACCACTTTTTCGGGCTTATGATCCCACAAGTTCTTTGCCACTGGTAAATGGTAGTTCCGGCACAAGTTCCAGTGGATCATCTGTGCCGCAGCATCATGTCTATGCTTGTAGTCAATCTGTGCGATCTTTTTGCAGCAGCTGAGCATGTGATTGATTGTTTCATCTGTTTCTTTACAGAGTCTGCACTTTGGATCGTCTGTTGATTTTTCAATTCTGGCTTTGACAGCATTTGTTCTAATGGCCTGTTCTTGTGCCGCCAGTATTAGTCCTTCTGTATCCTTTTTGAGTGTTCCACTTGTAAGCCATGACCAGGTCTTTTCCTTATCCACTTTGCCTTCAATCTTCTCCAAGAACTGCCCATGCAATGCTTTGTTCCACCAACTGTCCATATGGCATTGAGTTACAGTTTTTCTGTACTGGTCCTTAGTTTGCTTCACCTTGAGAAGCTTCCTATTGTTGACCTCCATCAATGCTGACTCTTTGCTCCCCTTCACATAGTCAGCTAGTGCATACTTCTCTTCTTCCACTGTCTGCTTCACTTGCAAAAGTCCTCTGCCGCCTATTTTCCTTGGTAAATACAGCCTGTCAACGTCACTGCGGGGGTGTAGTACATGATGGATCGTCATTAATTTTCTGGTTTTTATGTCCAGGTTGTCCAGCTCTGCTTGAGTCCAGTTCACTATGCCAGCTGTGTATCTAATGAGAGGTATGGCCCAAGTATTTATAGCCTTGATAGTGTTGCCACCATTCAGTTTGCTCATCAAAATTTTTCTGGTCCTCTGGATGTACTCTTTGCTGATCACAGTTTTCAGATGGCCATGCTTGATATTATCCAGTTGCAAGATGCCCAAGTATCTGTAGGCTTCTAGCTGGTGGCACTTGATGGTTTGACCATTTGGCATTTCAATGCCCTCACTTTCAGTGATTTTCCCCTTTTTCAGTGCCACTGTGGCATTTATCCAGGCCAAACTCCTTGCTGATGTCATTGCTGAAGATTCGCACAGTGTTGGTTAGTGGCTGTATCTCAGTTTCTGATTTTCCGTACAACTTCAGGTCATCCATATACAGCAGGTGTGAAATTTTTGGTGAATTCCTAGCAGTTTGGTAGCCTAGGTTTGTTTTCTGTAGGATGAGTGACAGCGGGATTATAGCGATGATGAATAGCAATGGGGACAAAGAATCCCCCTGGAAGATGCCCCTTGTGATGTTGACCAGCCCATTGCTTTCATTCCCAACAAAAAGCTCAGTCTTCCAATATTTCATCATCTTTTCTATGAATTTCCTGATGTTTTCATTGACTCCAATGACTTCCAGGCATTTTATGATCCAGCTGTGTGGCAATGAGTCAAAGGCTTTCTTGTAATCATTCCAGGTCATGTATAGGTTTGTTTTCCTGTTCTTACAGTTCTCCGAAATCATTTTATCAATTAGGAGCTGGTCTTTCGTACCTCTGCTTCGTCTTTTATTGCCCTTTTGTTCCACTGGCATGATGTCACTTTCTTCTAGGTAGTCCTGAATTCTGTCAGCTATGATACCTGTCAGCAGTTTGAGCATGGTCGGCAAACATGTTATTGGCCTGTAGTTTCCTGGTATGGCTCCTTTCGCGGCATCTTTCTGTATTAAATATGTTCTGCCAGTTATAAGCCATTCACTGATATTTCCTGTCTGCAGCATTTTGTTAAACAATTCAGCCATTTTTGTATGCAGGCTGGTCAGGTATTTCAGCCAAAAACCATGAAGCTGATCAGTGCCAGGGGATGTCCAGTTCTTTACCCTCTTCCCTCTTTCTGCAATCATTTCAAACTCCTTTATCCACCCAGCACTCCTGTTATAGTCCTTTTCGAACTCCCAGAGATCTTTCCAGAACTTTGTTGTTATTTTCACCTCTGGCTTTTCAGTTTTCTTATCTGTTTCCTGGTGCAGGTTCTGGTAGAACTGCCTCTGGTTGGATTGAAATGTTTGATTCTGCCTGTACTGGGTAATCCTAGCTTCATATCGCTCAATTTTCCTGGCTGTCGCTGTTATCTGCTGCTTTACAATTTCCAGAGCTTCCTCGATCTTTCTTGTACTAAGCCAGTACTTTATATTATTATTATTATTATTATTATTATTATTATTATTATTATTATTATTATTATTTGTTAGATTTGTATGCCGCCCCTCTCCGTAGACTCGGGGCGGCTAACAACAATAATAAAGACAATGTAAGAACAAATCTAATAATTTAAAAAACACTAAGAACCCCATTATTAAAAGCAAGCATACACACAAGCATACCATGTATAAACTGTATAGGCCCGGGGGAGATGTCTCAGTTCCCCCATGCCTGACGGCAGAGATGGGTCTTAAGAACTTTACGAAAGGCAAGGAGGGTGGGGGCAGTTCTGATCTCCGGGGGGAGCTGGTTCCAGAGGGTCGGGGCCGCCACAGAGAAGGCTCTTCTTGGTCCCGCCAAATGACATTGTTTAGTCGACGGGACCCGGAGAAGGCCAACTCTGTGGGCAGGGCCGCCGATAGGCCGGTACTACTGGTACTGGCGTCAGGGGCCCGGCCAAATTGAAAAAAGGTAGCCCCATGTAGAGAGCATTACAGTAGTCGAACCTCGAGGTGATGAGGGCATGAGTGACTTCCTCCTCCCTGAAAATCCCACTTCCTTCTAGCAACTGATGAGGTTACCCAGTTTGGGTCATGAAATGTCTGCCATAGAACTACCAAGTTCAGAGAAGAATAGGGGCTCCTTGTTTAACTACAAAGACCTATCACTGGATCGTTGGCAGTTTAAAATAAAGGGAAATGTCCCAACCCATCTGCTTTTGAACACAGCAACAGAGACGCTTGTCCTCGAAATGATGAAATGCGATAGGTCACCGGGATGGCAAACCTATGGCACGCGGGCCACAAGTAGCACGCGGAGCCATATCGGAGGGAATGCGAGACTTTCCCCTGTGTACAGTGAACAGTGAGTCTTTTATGTAGTATGTATCTGTTATTATTAAAAATAAATAAATTTTATTTTTTAAAAAAAAGACTTTGCCCTGTGTCAGCTCTAGCGGGCATGTATGTGCTGGCAAGCTGATTTTCAGCCTTGGGAAAAGCTGTTTCAGCCTCCAGATGCTTCAGGGAAGCTGGAGGCAAAAAAATAATAATAATCACCCAATGGACAAACCGGAAGTTTGGAAAAACGCACTCCCGGCAAAAAACAGCACAATGGCCAAACTGTAAATGTGTTTTCCAAACTTCCGGTTTGTCCGTTTGGGCATTTTTTTTCAGGTACCAGGTTTCAGTAAGGCTTGTGCATATGCATGGGGGGAAGGGGGGACAGCGCAGGGGCGCATGTGTGTGAGAGAAGGAAGGGGTGTTGGTTGTGCGCTTTCCAAAACTTCTGATTTGCCCATTTGGGCATTATTTTCACCTACTAGGTTTCAGAAAGGCACATGTATGGGGGACATTGTGTGGGGTGCACATGTGTGGGTGGGGGAAGGAAGGGGTGTGGGCATGTGCATGCATGCTAGCACACACACATACCTTTTGGCATGCAAACCAAAAAAAGGCTCGCCATCCCTGCGATAGGTTTCCCCATTCATATCTCTGATCCTTTGCACCTTAGCCAGCAGCTCCTCCCAGAGGGCCAATCTCACCTGCAAGGTCGGAGACTGAAGGTCAGAGGTCACCAAAGAGTGGTTGAAATGGTACAGCGCAGCTGCAAACTCTTCCTCTTCAGAGGTCCCTGCAGGAGCACAAGAGTGACCAGGTGAGGCCAGGCTTTCCCAATGCCCCATCCCAAGAACTCCAGGGCAGGGCAGAATCTTTCCACATGTCCCTTCTTGGGTGAGAAGAAAGCCCAGCAGCCCATTTCTTCCTCCTTGGGGAGGCTACCTCTCCCCTCCCCACCCCAGGCCCTTGGCATTCACTGCAACCTCCATGAATTTAGGTTTCCATCCTAAGTGCTCCTAAGTGCCAAACTCAGAGGCAGAAACTGCCCAAGGCTCTCCAGCCATTTAGCAGATATCTGACAAAATCCTGACAGATATTACCAGATTTACACTGGCTGTAAAATAGGCTTGTTTCTCCTCTGCTCTAAGCTTATGTTGTGACCCACCCGCAGCCCATGCAGCCGGGAGTGCAGTGGTTCTCAATGCTGCTACTCCTTAATACAGTTCCTCATTTTGTGGTGATCCCACAATTGTCTAACGCCAATTCTCCCAACAGAGCTTGAAGCTGATTGGCAAGAAGGTCAGAGGGACACCCCCACTGTAAACACCTAAATGGTCGAATTGTAAAAATACGTTCCAAGACGCCAGAATAGAAGCTTTATTTCCAAACACCATGGGAAATTTGTCTTCAGTGACCCCTGTGAAATGGTCATTCAACCCCCAAAGGGGTCCCGATCCCCAGGTTGAGAACCACTGCAGTAACAGATCCCATCCGAGATGAGGCCAAGGAGGTGATGTGCGAGCGGTCTGTGCAGCTGGCACCTGAGTCGAATAGTGAGGAGGATGGCAAGGATTCAGTGCCGGAGGCAGAAATTCAACCAGGGCCTTTGGGACCCCCAACACCACACAGCAGTGATGAGGAAGAGGAGGGGCCTCTTCTTAATGCACAAGCACACAGAGCTGCCAAAAGGCAGGAATGGCTACTCAAGAGGAGGTTTCCTCGGGAGTAGGCTTGGGGCTAATTGGCCACTCCCTTAGCCTACTTAAAGATTGATTGAGATGGAAACAACTCGTTTGATAAATTTGTTCGTTTTGTGTGCCTCTTGTTTGGAAAACCTCTGCTCGCCTTATCTGCTTTGGCTTCCACTTTGTGGACTGATTCCAGGCATCTTGCCAACCTACTTAAGCTTCCGGCCATATCTGGGACTAATTATTTACCTTTGCTTTCTGACTTTGTAAACTTATGCCAGCTGTTAATACTGTGTATTTTTTTTTCAAGAAAAAACATTTAAGATTTATTTGTGAATGAACTCTACTAAGCCAGTTTCATTAGTAATGGTTATCCAATTAAATAAAGGTTTGAACAAACTGAGTGTGTGCTACGTTTTCTGTGGTCCATAACTAGGGTAGAACAGCCTAACTTCCAAGGATCTGAAGCCAAGCCTTTGAAACAAAATGAAGTAGCCATTTAACAGAGTGGTGGACATTGTGGCCGGTAGGCAGGGTGGACTAGATGACCTCTAGGATTTTGCCTTCCAGTGATAAGAATCGATTGTCTAGGCCCGTGATGGCTAACCTATGGCACGCATGCCACATGTGCCATGCAGAGCCATATCAGAGGGCATGTGACACTTAGTCTTGTTTTAGCTCCAGCGCACATGTTTGCACTGGCCAGCTGATTTTCGGCCTTGGGAAAGGCCCTTTCGTCCTCCAGACGCTTCAGGGAAGCTTCTCTGAAGCCTCGGAGACCAAAAAATCCCCCAACCGACAAACTGGACAGTTGAAAAAATGCACTTCCAGTTTGCTGTTGTGTTGGTTTTTGTGCTCCGGAGGGTTCAGGGAAGCTTCCTGAAGCCCTGGAGTGCAAAAAACAGCACAATGGGCAAACTGGAAGTGTGTTTTCCCAAACCTCTGGTTTGCCAATTTGGGCATTTTTTTCACCTACCAGTCTTCAGAAAGGCACATGCATGGGGAGCAGTGGGGGGGGGAGGGAAGGGGTGCGGGCACGCACACACATGCTAGCATACCACACCACACCCCTTTTGACACGCGAATCAAAAAAGGTTCGCCATCACTCATCTAGGCTGAAGAACTAGAATGGGAAGCCACATAGCAGGGCTTGCTGGAAGAGCTTGACTGCCCCCAAGAGGTTCCCCCCCACACCCTTGCAGAATTACTCAGCCCCCACCTCCCAGGCTCAATCTGCAGGTTGGGGGGGGAGGCAAGGGAGACCCCCTCCCCTTCCTGACCTTTGAGCCCATCCTTGTCCACTTCTTTGATGATGCTGGCCAAGGTGGCCATGTGCTGCTCCGTCAGAGAGACGCTCAGGTAGTTGCGGATGAAATTGTTCTTCGAGTCCAGCATGGAGGAAGTGAAGAAGTTGAGGATGTTAGAAGCCAGGTTTAAAAACTGAAAAGGAAAAAGAAAAAGCCAAAAGGGCATCAGTTGAAAGAAATGGGGAAAAAAAGGAAAAGAAGCAGAAAGCAGCCGGAACTTTTTGAAGCAGGGTATTTGTTGGGTAGCTCACCAGTTCCGGGTCTTTGCGACTGGCCAGGATGTTCCCATTTTCTCCTGCGGATTGCTTGTTGGGGCTCTTCACCCGGGGGGAGCTCTCCAGGGGGGGTGGAGGGGGTGGGGGGGGTGGGGCCACCTTCTCCTTGCTGGGGGAGATGGTCTCTTCGAACCACTGGCCAAGGATGGGCTCGCTGTCATCGTCTGGGAAGGGGGTGAAAAGAGGCAGTTTGAATGGTTGGGTTTTTTTTCTGAAAGAATTTTTTTTATTTTTCTCTCCATTCACAATACAATCAAAGAAATACCAATAACATCAAGTTGCTTTACAATAGGTCAAATTTTACAACTTATGGTATACAAAAACCAATGCTACCTCCTTAACTTTTGACATCTGGATAAAAAATAGCTGCTCAGTTTATTACATAATACAAAAATGCTATTAGCTAAAACCTCCTTTAGGCTGTTCTACATTTTCAATAACAGAAGATGATTAGGCTGTAAAAATTTAAATTTCTCCATATCTCTTCTATGTCAATTTTCATGTATACAGTATTTAAAAACCCTTTTAAATGATAATCGCCCATTAATAAGAAACCTCTAAAATAAACACCAGGAAACTTCCAGTAACAGACTCAAGGGGGAAGAACCAAAAGAAACAAACGAATAACATCTCATAATAACGCCCAATTAGCCAAATTTAATAATTCCTCCCTAAAAAAATTATAAACGAATAAAAATAACTAACCAAAAAGGAAACTATAAAAGAGTAAAGTAGTAAAAAGAAAAGGTTTATAAAAAGAAGAAAATACAGAATGGGGAAGAAAGAAAAGGAGAAGAAAGAAGAAAAGGAAGGGTACAATCCAAAAAGGGTAAAAGGAACAAAAAAAGAGGAAGAAATAAACAAGTAACTTCCTCTTCTTTTTGCACTTCACCTCCTATCTTTATATAAAACCAATGAATTTTGTGGAACCTTAACATTCAACCATAAGCCCTTATTTGCCTCCAAGCCTCTTTAAATCATGTATCAATAAGTAAAATAAAAGCAAAAAATGAAAAATAATGTAAAATGAAGTACTAATCAAGAAAAGAAAATTCCCCTATTAACCCACTAGAATCAACTTCAGAATAAAATGCTGTAAACTCAGCTTAATCTTCATGCCCTAATCTAAATTTGTCGCTGCATGCCCAGCGGAATCATCATGCCCTAACCTAGATTTGTTGATCCCGGTAGCCAAACAGAAGAAATTCCATTTCTTAGATCCTAATTTAACTACTAACCTTTCAACCCTTAGTACACCTTTTTTTAAAAACTGTAATCTATATTTTATATAATTTAATAATGTCTATAATCAATTGTTATTTTTATAATAATTTCTCTTGCCTTGTACATTAAGAGAAAAACTAATTTAATAAAAAAAAGGGGGGGGGAACTTCTCCAAAAACCCACTGGAATCAAGTTATGCATCTTTGTGCCCTACTATTAGCACTGTGTAGGCAGCGGGATTCTCATGCCCTATTTCTAATAATAATGATCCCAATAGCTGAAGAAGAGTTTCCCCCTCTCAAATCCAAATCAATTTATACCTTTTTATAAATTAGTACACTTTTCAAAAATTATAATCTAATTATTCTGAGAATCCCTAAAATCTGTTATCAATAATCTATAGTCTATATATTATCAGTAGTCAGTGCAATATAAGTTCCATCTTTAAAAAATGTTTCAAACATACTCTTCCATATCTTTTGACTTAATCATTTTTATCTTTTTGAATCAGGAAATTTTATATTTTTAAATCATTAATTTGAATATCTTGATTCTATTACTAAATACTTTTCATCAAACATCCATTCATTAGCTATCTATCAAAATTCATTGCATTTCTAATTCCATTTCTGAACTTATTCCATACAGGTTATATCTGATATTATATTTATAATACTTTATCTTATCTTACACATTAAAAAAAGGAAAAATTAACTTAATCTGAAAAAAGTTAACTTCCCTAAAACCCCACTGGAATCAAATTATATATCTTTGTGCCCTACTCTAATATTAGCGCTGCTAGACCAGCGGGATTCTCGTGCCCTATTCTAATAATAATGGTCCCAATTGGCCCCAATCTCCTTCTCTCAGATCCAAATTAACTCATACCTTTTTATAAATTATTAGTCTTTTCAAAAGTTATAATCTGAATATTCTAGTGATCTCTAAAATCTGTTATGAATAGACTGTAATCTATATATTATCAGTAATCAGTACAATATATTATACAGTGGTACCTCAAGATACGAACCCCTCGTCTTATGAACAACTCGAGATACGAACCCGGGGTTCAGAAAAAATTTGCCTCTTCTTACGAACTTTTTTCGTGTTACGAACGCCAAACCCGAACTTCCAGGTTCGGCGTTCGGGAGGCTGCTGGGAAGCCCCCGGCTGTTTTAAAAGGTGACAGCCGGGCGGCGGGGCTTCCCAGCAGCCTCCGAACGCCAAACGCGGAAGTTCGGGTTTGGCGTTCGGCTTTGGGAAGCTGTTGGGAAGCCGCGCGGCTGTTTTAAAAGGTCACAGCCGGGCTGGGGGGCTTCCCAGCAAGCTCCCGAACCCCGAACTTTTGCCGAACTTCCGGGTTCGGGAGGTTGCTGGGAAGCCTCCCAGCCTGGCTGTCACCTTTTAAAACAGCCGCGCGGCTTTCCAGCAGCCTCCAAACACCGAACGCAGAAGTTCGGGTTTGGCATTCGGCTTCGGGAAGCTGCTGGGAAGCCGCCCGGCTGTTTTAAAAGGTGACAGCCGGGCTGGGAGGCTTCCCAGCAACCTCCCGAACCCCGAACCCGGATTTTCGGCAAAAGTTCGGGGTTCGGGAGGTTGCTGGGGAGCCCCCCCAGCCCATCCAAGGGCATGGGGTGAGGTATCATCAATATGCCGATGATACCCAGTTGTACATCTCCACCCCATGTCCAGTCAACGAAGCAGTGGAAGTGATGTGCCGGTGCCTGGAGGCTGTTGGGGCCTGGATGGGTGTCAACAAACTCAAACTCAACCCAGACAAGACGGAGTGGCTGTGGGTCTTGCCTCCCAAGGACAATTCTATCTGTCCGTCCATTACCCTGGGGGGGGAATTATTGACCCCCTCAGAGAGGGTCCGCAACTTGGGCGTCCTCCTCGATCCACAGCTCACATTAGAAAAACACCTTTCAGCTGTGGCGAGGGGGGCGTTTGCCCAGGTTCGCCTGGTGCGCCAGTTGCGGCCCTATTTGGACCGGGAGTCATTGCTCACAGTCACTCATGCTCTCATCACCTCGAGGCTCGACTACTGTAACGCTCTCTACATGGGGCTACCTTTGAAAAGTGTTCGGAAACTTCAGATCGTGCAGAATGCAGCTGCGAGAGCAATTATGGGCTTCTCCAAGTATGCCCATATCACTCCAACACTCCGCAGTCTGCATTGGCTGCCGATCAGTTTCCGGTCACAATTCAAAGTGTTGGTTATGACCTATAAAGCCCTTCATGGCACCGGACCAGAATATCTTCGGGACCGCCTCCTGCCGCACGAATCCCAGCGACCGGTTAGGTCCCACAGAGTTGGCCTTCTCCGGGTCCCGTCGACTAAACAATGTCGTCTGGCGGGACCCAGGGGAAGAGCCTTCTCTGTGGGGGCCCCGACCCTCTGGAACCAGCTCCCCCCTGAGATTAGGATTGCCCCCACCCTCCCTGCCTTTCGTAAACTCCTTAAGACCCACCTTTGCCGTCAAGCATGGGGGAACTAAAACACCTCCCCCTTGCCCATGTTGTTTTGTTGATTGACTGACTGTGTGCCTGTTTTTTATATATACTGTTTTTTTATGAGATTATTAATTTCAATTGGAATCTGGATGGGTGGGCATTGGATTTGGTATTGTGTACTGTACTGTTTTTTTTTTTTTTTTTTTTTTTTTTTTTTTTTATTATTGTTGTGAGCCGCCCCGAGTTTGCGGAGAGGGGCGGCATATAAATCCAATAAACCTAACCTAACCTAACCTAGCTGTGACCTTTTAAAACAGCCGGGCGGCTTCCCAGCTGTCTCCCGAAGCCGAACGCCAAACCCGAACTTCCGTGTTCGGCGTTCGGAGGCTGCTGGGAAGCCCCGCCGCCCGGCTGTCACCTTTTAAAACAGCCTGGGGGCTTCTCGGCGGCCTCCCGAACGTCGAACCCGGAAGTTCGGGTTTGGCGTTCGGCCTTCGGGAGGTCGCTGAGAAGCCCCCAGGCTGTTTTAAAAGGTGACAGCCGGGCGGCAGCGTTTTTTTGCGGCTTTTTTTTTTTTGGCTGCACGAATTAATTGACTTTACATTGTTTCCTATGGGAAACAATGTTTCGTCTTACGAACCTTTCATCTTACGAACCTCCCCCGGGAACCAATTAGGTTCGTAAGACGAGGTATGACTGTATAAGTGTTTCAAACATACTCTTCCATGTCTTCTAAATTATCAATTTGTTTTCTTTTAAAATCAGTAAATTTTATATTTTTTAAGACAATAGTTTGGATATCTTAATTCTATTTCAAAATGCTTTGCATCAAATAACAATTCATAAATTATCCTTCAAAATTCATTGCATTTCTAATTCCATTTCTATGCTTATTCCATGCTGATTATGTCTAATAAGAAACCTATTAACTATACCCTAAGTTCCTTAATATTATTTTCTTATGTTCTTATATTCTTACTCTTCACCCGGACTCAACTCTGACCTTACTCCACTTCTCTCCTCCTTATAAATCAATATATTTATAATAATCGTTAATATCAATCTTCTTAAACAAAAAAAATACATACATAGAAATGAAAAACATAACCCATCTTTATATTCATCATCTGAATTTTTCCATATTTCCATATTTCTAATATTTCAATATATCAAAGTTTATACTTTAAATTTGAAATTGCCCAAGTAATACTTTTTTAAATCTAATAAACTTCTTAATTACACAGCATTTTTCAAGTCAATTAGCTCCCTATTATTATTATTATTATTATTATTATTATTATTATTATTTAGATTTGTATCTCGCCCTGCTCCGTAGACTCGGGGAGTCAATTAGCTCATTATTATTATTATTATTATTATTATTATTATTATTATTATTATTATTAATTATATTTGTATCTCGCCCCGCTCTGTAGACTCGGGGAGGCTCACAGCAATAATAAAAACAATGTACAATAACAAATCTAATAAAAAATGTAATATTTACAGATATCTAACACCCCTTATTTAAAAACAAGACATACACACAAACATACCATACATAAAATATAAAGGCCAGGGGGAGAAATCTCAATTCCCCCATGCCTGACGGCAGAGGTAGGTTTTAAGGAGTTTACGAAAGGCAGGGAGGGTGGGAGCAATCCCAATCTCCGGTGGGAACTGGTTCCAGAGGGTCGGGGCCACCACAGAGAAGGCTCTTCCCCTAGGTCCCACCAGACGACATTGTTTAGTTGACGGGACCCGGAGAAGGCCGACTCCCTTTCCTCGAACCATGCAACCCCCAAACTGAAATGCATTCCCCCCCAACATTACATTTTTCTTATAGTTTAAAACTGTACCTAATTTACATAATCCCCATCTTATTATGATCAATATAATTATAAGTTGGTAATAATATTTTATCTTTTCAAAGAGCACCTTCCCTTAGTAGTATTAGTAATACCAGACAATTTTATATCAGTAATACTTCGAAAATAAATCCATATTATAAATCCTATCCAGTCCAATCTAGAATTAATTGAAACCAAATTTTTATAAAAAGTAAGATCTCTTGGCACAAAGTATATCCATATTTCTGCAATTCCCCTTCAAATAATACTTCAAATCATACTGTCCTCTTTTTTTTTAACTTTGAAGTTCCACTCCATGATGCTCCGCAGCACTCCGTAACACTCTGTAGTATACCGTATTACACCGTGTACTCCCTTGCCCTCCGTAGAACATCTCCAATTGCATCTCCAAGAGAAAATAACGTGTTGTGGTTCAGCCTGAGGCTGCTCAAGGACCGGCTGTGTCTCTGCTGGCTCCATGCCCGGAGGAGGATGACAGCGAAGAGGAGGGGGCTGAGCAGTCGGACGGGGGAGAGGACAGTCAGGAATGGGACGAGGAAGAACAGCATGAGAGCCCCGGGGGGGGGGGGATCTCCCCAGCCAGTAGCTTGGAATCATTAGGTGATGATGCACAAGCTGTCACCGACATGCGACAGAGACGGTCAGAGCAAAGAAAGCAGCAGTTAAAGAAATATTATCAACATTGAATGAGAAACAGCTGGGCTGGGGTGTGGTCCTCCTCAGCAGGGTTTAAAAGGCAGGCAAGCCCTTGAAGCCATGTGGAGTGTTATCAGTTGGAGTTGCGGTGACCTGTTTTGATTCTCGGCGTCTCTGATCTTGGCTTGTGGCCTAGCAGTCTGGAAGACTCGTGGGAGGCGTATGTTTGCTATCTACAGCTTCGTCTTGGCAGCAAGAATCTGGTATTGCTTCATGGACTATTACCTTCGTGTATATATTTGAAGTTCCAGCGTTTTTCCTGTTTGTAAGGACATTTTCTGTTACCTGTGTTTTCCTTGAATTATATAAACTGCCTTTGCCTTTTACTGGTGTGTCTGGCTTCTCTTTTTGGGTTGGTCTTGGCTTCCGGAGTGACCCAGACAGAACATAACGTAACCAGAAAAGATCCTAAATTTGATGCCTTATTTTGCTGGATGGTTTTTGTATCTCTGCTGGACTCCTCTGTGACATAACGATGTTATAATATTAGCACCATACTTTCTTCTATACGGTAGCTCCTCGAATCAAAGCTAACACGTCATTTCCTCCTTAAATATCCAGGGAAATCATTTCGACGCAAAACAAAAATGCTCAGCCAAATATCAACCAGATCGTCCCAAATCCAAATTCCTATTTTTTTTTTAGCCATTAAAAACTCTTCAAGGAGAAGAAGAGAAAATATAAGGCATTACGCTGTGTTAACGCTGTCGCTGTATGCCTTCCTTCTCAAGCAGCCGCTGTGACCCATTTCTGGCTTTTCCGATTCCGATCACAACAAATTCTCCAACATTTGTTTTTAAGTTGTTTTACCACTCCCGACTCACCAGCACTCCGCTTAAAATTTCTTCATGTAGGCAATGCTTTATATTTAATCTCTTCCCAGATGTTACCGTTCTTCTTCAATCTCCTGCGTTGCGATGTCGTCCACGGCTAATGTCGACACAGGCATTGCAGCCTGGCCGTCTTCGCACCACCGCTGGTGCGAGACCAAGTCAGTTTGCCTGGCAGGGATTTGCCAGCCCCCAACCAGGCCTCTGACAGCATCCCCTATGTCACACCTCCCCTGCAGGAAGGATCAGGTCCGGTTCAGCAGAATCGAGACCCCCGAACGGTGGGGATTCAAGGCTACCCTCATGGAAGCGAGGGAGCCCCGTGGCGCCGTGGCCATTGACCCCGCCCCTCCCGGTTGAATGGTTGAAGGACCAGGAACGAGGCTCAGGGCCTTTACTCTTGGCCCACCTGCCTCTCCAGTGCAGATCCCCCATCACTTCCCCACTGAAGCTTCCTCTGCCCTCCCCACTTACCTTGGCTACTGTCTTCCGTGCTGCTGAAGTCATCTTCATAGTAGGTATTAGAGTCTGTAGAGGCACTGACGTTGCTGCTCATGGAGCCTTTGCGTTGTCTCTGCAGGACACAAGCCTGAAAGAGGGGGCAGGGGTCACAAATGCCCAGCTAGTGAGTATCTTACCACCTCACCCTGGAGCAAATCTCAGGCGTTGAGAGTGAACAAGGCTTGATTTTGCCCACCCCCCTTGGAAAGCAGAGCCTAAAACTCAACCCCCTTCGTTGCTAAGCTAGGGCAGTCACTCTGCTTCTTCCCTGGGTGGGGTTCATGTCCTGCCCGAATGATAAGGCCAGCTGTTGTGGCCAAGAGGTGGAGCTCACAATCAGGAGGTTGTGAGTTTTATCCTAGGTAGAGACAGATGTAGGGTACAGTGAGTAATCTGTATATTTTTAACAGTGCGTGTTTGCCATTTCCTAGATTTATTAACTATGTAATAAGACAGTGGAAACTATTTCTTAGAACTTTTGCAGTGAAAAGGAGCTACCCCAAATAGTGCCATAAGATTTATTATAAATCCATGCTGGTTTAAAAAGATAAGAGAAACTATTAAATTACACTGTATAAATACAAAGAAAAAACTATGCTCATTTATACCAAAAGGCCCAAAGATGGATAATTGCTTTGTTCCGATACTGAATTGTATTTTGTGTATTTGGCTGTGAGCCGCCCAGAGTTCTCTGGGAGTTGAGCAGCATATAAGTACTTACAAACAAACAAACAAACAAACAAACAAACAAACAAACAAACAGGGTCTCCTTTTTTAGCAAGGGGTTGGACTAGATGACCTGCAAGGTCCCTTCTGTTAATAATAAGGCCCACTCCTTCCTACACAGGGCAGATCCATGCCATCGAGAACAAGACAGAAAACCCACCTGAATTTAACACGAATGTTGGGGTTTTAACTTAGCGACAAGTTGGAGATGTATAGATTTTCGTATTATTAAAGGACAGCGGAACTAGTACTCTACGTCAAGCATAGATATAGAGAGAAAAGTTTACATTTATATGTTATAGTTAGGAAGTGAAATAATTAAAATGTGCAAACTGGAATATCATGTCTTTTTGTTTTTTCTGTTTGCTTGTTTTTAGCTGCATTATAAATAAAAAACTTTTAAAAAAATTTTTTTAAGAAACCCACTCAACAAATCCCCCTTCAAGCCCCAGTGCAGTCCTTCTCTTTTCTCTCAGTGGGAGAATACCGAAGTAGGGGAGGGGGTCGTTTTCCCACCCACCTAATGAGATATCTGGAAGGGCCCACTCTGTTAATATATGTGCTATTAAATAATAATCTACCTTTTTATGTTGCCCTCTAATTCCTAAAAGGTACATTTCTGGTTTCAATTCTATTTCATAATTTAAGATTTCTTTTAGCCAGTTTTTAATCATAGACCTTTTTTTGTTTTTGTTTCTGGACATATCCACCAAATATAATATGTGCCATATGCTAATTTACATTTCCAACATTTGTTGTTTGTATTGGGACATATTTTAGCCAATCTTGCCAGGGCATAATGCCACCAGAACATCTTATACAAATTTTCTTGATAGTGTCATTTTGTAATTAATTTTCCATAGCCTTTCCCAATCTTCTGGATGACATAGCCAAAATTAGTCACCCACGCTATCATATTTTCTTTTACTGTTTCTTGGAAGGGCCCACTCACTCACCTTCCGATATGCCGTGGAGAGCAAAGTCAGCAGTAGGTTAGCGAGTGGCACCGACTCGATCAAGCGCTGAATCCTCTGGATAGATGTACTCTGGGCCATGATATTCAGGGCGGCTGGAGGACCATCTGTGTCCCAGCCCTGAAGGATGAAGAGGTGCCCCCCCCACCAGGGAGAGTAAAAGACATCAAAACACACCTGGACACACACACACACACCCTCCTTGGTGGCAATTCTGAGGATTCTGAGCGCTCACCTTGTGAAGGGCCTCCACGTGGAGGTCTTGAAAGAGCAAAGTCAAGAGCTTAATGGCGTGATTGGCCAGGACGACGGAGAGGATGCCAAAGCCCTGGTGCCTGCAAAAGGGGGGAGGGGGTAGAAGACCCAGGTGAGGAAAGGTGAGTGGGCATCGCCTCAGGAAGGACCCCCGATCCGAGGGCAAGACATGGAAGGAAATGGCACTCTCTAGCCAGGCTTTAATCCCCTCCCACCCTAGTGCCAAAGACAGAAGAAAGAGCAAGGAAAAAAATCCCCCCTCTCGCCACCCCACGAGGACTTGCCCTGTTCAGGGCCAGGCCAGTAATGGGTTGCTAGCCCATACACGCCACTGTATACCCATAGCAAAAATGGAACTGCGCACGCAGCTTCAGATGACTGTAGGCAGGCGTGTCCGAGTGAGATTTGGCTTCTGCGCATGTGCAGGAAGTGAAGTTTTACAGGACACATGCGCGCAAGAGATTTCGACAATTTTTTGCTTCTGCACATGCACAAAAGCAAAAAAATTTGCTAAAATTTCATGCCGCCATTCATCCTGTCATGAGATTTTGCTTCCTACAAATGCACAGAAGCCAAATCTCGCTTGGATATGTGCAGCAGATGTGTGCGTGCACCCACCGATCATCACTGCATCGCACCGGTATCAGCAGTAAGAGGAACCCCCTCCTGGGCCAGACCTACCCTTTGCCAGGTCCAAGTTTGGGAGACCCGATGCCCTCTTTGGACCGTACAATGATATCTCGGACGCGAAGGGCCGCCAAGGGGTCTTTCTCTTTCCCCTTGTCAGCCAGGGTGGTCGGGCTGAGGTTCAAGATGAGGAATAAGCTGTTCAGCAGGCCCCAGGCCCCAAGCAGCTGGAAGTTTTGGTAGTGCTGGAGTCCCGGAAAAAGGAAAAAAAGCACACACATATCACATTGTGATTGCTGCTCCGGAGAGCGATACAGGAGAATTGTGTTGTTGGGGAGGAATTTTGTTGGGCTCCTTTTTCGCTCTTACCTCCCCACCTGCACGGCGGGAAGTGCTGATGGCTTGGCCGATCATGTCGTAGATTTCCAACTGTGGAGAGATGGATTTAATTTTTTTTTTAAAAAGGGTCCCGCAAAGACAACCAAAAAGCCCAGCCAATGCCACCCCAACGCCCTCAAGAATTTTGCAGCTGCAGCTGAAAGTTGGCACTTTACTTGCAGGCCATCCCTTCCCCCCCGCCCCACGACCCATCCTGTGTGTGGGCCAACTCACACATTTCTGTACAATGATGGCGGCATCGTTTTCATAGTCCTCTTCTTTAGAGCTCGTGGAGCCCGTGCGGACTTGCTGGGTGGTGCCCACGTGGAGGATGGCCATGCAGGTGGCCACGCTGACCCCTGGGGGAGAGGAAGGGTCCTGGGAGGTCAGCCAAATCAAGGCTTTGAGTCTCATTCTGTGATGGGGGACGATGAGCAAGAGCCCCCCACCCTCATTCCAATCTTTCATCCTACCGAGGTCGACCCATATTGTTGGGGACAATATATGCTGACTGCTTAGAGAGGGCTGCAAAAGCAACTGTGAAGCGGTATGTCTCAGTCCTTCCTTCCTTCCTTTCCTTCCCTCCCCCCTGATAGAATGCAGTATTGCAACCTAACTCTGCCAATTGCCAGCAGTTCAATCCTGACCGGTTCAAGGTTGACTCAGCCTTCCATCCTTCCGACGTCACTAAAACATGGACCCAGATTGTTTGGGGGCGATATGATGAATCTGTAAACCTCTTGGAGAAGGCTGCGAATCACTAGGAAGCGGTATATAACTGCTATCGCTATTAAAAGCAACTTGTCTTTACTATAAACCCAGGTGGCACTTCGCGGAGATTAAAATCTATTTCCCAAAGATGTCACATTGGAGAAAACTCAGCAGACAAGAAACAGAGAGAGAAGAGAAACAATAGGACTTATATACTGCTTCACAGTGCTTCACTGCCCTCTCTAAGCGGTTGATAGAGTCAACCCTATTGCCCCCAACAATCCTCATTTTACCTACCTTGGAAGGATGGAAGGCTGAGTCAAACTTGAGCCTGGTGAGATTTGAACTGCTGAACTACAGCCAGCAATCAGCAGAAGCAGCTTGCAGTATTTCACACTAACCACTGGGCCACCAAGGCTCAGTAAGCTTTGCACCAAGCAAGAAAGCTCCTTCTCTTCCTGCCTGCCCCCTTCTCTTCTTTCAAGTGTAGGAACCCACAACAAACACAGCCTCCCACAGGGATTTCGGCTTGGCTCCCGCGTTCGCGCTGATTCACCTGCGTAGAGGCAGCTGAGGGCCAAAACGGTCACGTCCTGCAGGCGAGCAGGGGTCAGAGGTTCCAGGACAGGGAGGGAGAGCGTGTCCAGGGCCATGGTAACGTCAATCACCAGGGAGTGGAACCTGTCCAGGCGGAGAGAAATGGAAAGTTGTGTAAAAGTGGACAAGAAAGGGAATCAAGAGATCGAGTTCTGACCAGAACGTACAGGGTGTGGGGGTTGAGAACAGGATATAAGAAGTCATGGGGGAGGGGGGGGAAGAGAATGGGCACTTACCCATTGCGGACTGCTGTGGCGTCAGCAACAGTAGCCGGCATGATGAAGAAGGAATTGGCCGACACGGCATCCTGAAAGCGGTTAATGTAGCGCAGGAAGTATGGGAGGTTCAAGCAGACGCGTAGCAGCTTTTCAGAACCGCCTGCATTGGAAAGGGAAGGAGAGGGAAGAAGGGAACAATATGATAAGGACTAGCCTCTTTCAAGAGTCTTGTTGCCGGCACGAGCCTGCCAAATGGCCCCAGGGAAGCTGAGAGACAAGAAATTACAGGTAGCCCTCGACTCAATGCCACAACTGAACCCAATGTTTATGATACAAAAGTGAGACGCTTGTCAAGCGAGTTTCACCCCATTTCATTACTTTTCTCGCCATGCTTGTTAAGCAAATGGCTGCAGTCGTTAAATTAGTAACCCGGTGGTTAAGCAAATCTGGCTTCCCCATAGAATTTAATACATATTAATACAAATTAATAGAGTTGGAAGGGACCTTGTAGGTCATATAGTCTAACCCCCTGTCCCAGCAGAAGACCCTACACCATTCCTGACAGATGGCAATCCAGTCTCCCCTTGAAAGTCTCCAGTGATGAAGCTCCCACGACTTCTGAATGCAATCTCTCTTTGGTCAATTTCCATCCATTGTTCCTTGTCTGGCCTTCAGGTGCTTTGGAAAATAGCTTGATCCCCCATCCTCTTTGTGGCAGCCCCTCAAATATTGGAAGACTCCTATCCTGTCTCCCCTGGTCCTTCTCTTCATTAGACTAGCCAGGCCCGGTTCCTGCAGCTGTTCTTCATATGTTTTAGCCTCCAGGCCTTTGATTATTTTAGATGGATTCGGATTAACAGAGATGGAAGGGATCTTGTAGGTCATCTAGTCCAACCCCAACTCAAGCAGGTCATCTTACACCATTCCTGACAGATGGCAGATGACAATCCGGTCTCTTCTTGAAAGCCTCCAGGGATGAAGTTCACACAACTTCTGAAGGCAACTTCTGTTCCATTGCTCTCACTGTCAGAAAATTTCTCCTTATTTCCAGATTGAATTGCTCCTTGTTCAGTTTACATTCATTATTCCTTGTCTGCCTTCTAGTGCTTTGGAAAATAGCTTGACCCCTTCCTCTCTGTGGCAGCCATTCAAATATTGAAATCCTGCTATCATGCCAGGCCCAGTTCCTGCAACTTATATTGTATGATTTAGCCTCCAGTCCCCTAATCATCCTGGTTGATCTTCTCAGCACTCTTTTCCAGAGTCTCCACATCTTTTTTTATAGCGTGGTGACCAAAACTGGATGTAGGATTCTATTTGCTTGTCTGAAGGGAGAATCACATAATCCACAACCATCATAAATGTGAGTCAGTTGCTAAGCAACTGAATGTCGATCACGTGACCACAGGGGATGCCGCAACACGTGAGAAATGGTCTTGAGTTGCTTTCTCCCCAGTGCTGTTAACTTTGAACGGTCACTAAATGAACCATTGTTAAGTTGACACTGCCTGCACTTCTGCCACCTCAGAGGAATTGTCCTTCTAACCCGCGTTGTGGATGGCTGTGCCTGAGAAGATGGTCATGGCAAGGAAGCAGCCCCAACACACCCAACCTCTTTTTCCAAATGACGCCTTTGGAAAGGGGGAAGCTCTGTTAGACAAAAGACAAAATGCCCCACGCCTTTCCTTACCGAGTTCCTGCAAGCTGGCCACGTTCTGGGCAACAAATATGCTCTTGGTTTTGGCTGTGGAGGAATGGTCCGTGGCGGCCTGCTCTTCACCTTCGCCTTCCCCCTAAAAGCAGAGCCAAGCATTATTTCATTGTAGCCTCTTGGCTGCTAGCCCCTCTAGCAGCCGAAACAGAGGAGGCAGTGTGGGAATCAAAGTCAGCATCAGGGCAACCTGAGAGCTTCGAGGGGGAAGAGGAAATGGAGCTGTCAGAGAGAGAAGACGGAGCCTGGGCCATCAGTCAGCTCTCAGATGGAGAGTCAACAGCCCCCAGGTCTGTAGGTGGCTGATGAGGAAGATGAGGAACAGCTGGGCAATGTTCCCTCTAATTTTTTCGGTGTGGGCAGAATAGTGTCTGAGCGGCAGTCTCAATCAATCAATCAATCAATCAATCAATCAATCAATCTTTCTCTCTGTCCCTCTCTGTCTCTCCCTCTTTCTTTCTGTCCCTCTCTTTCTCTCTCTCCCTCCCTCTTTCTATTTTTCCCTCTTTCTCCATCCCCCTCTCTTTCTTTCTTTTCTCTTTCTCTTCTCTCTCCCTCTTTTTCTCTCTCTCTCCATCTCTCTTTCCTATCTCTCCCTGTTTCTCCAGGTCCCTCTCTTTCTCTCTCTTCTTTCTCTCCCTCCCTTTCTCTTTCCTTTCTATCCCTCCCTCTTTTTCCCTCTTTCTCTAGGTCCCGCTCTCTTTCTCTCTTCCCTTTCTATCTCTCCCCCTATCTTTTCTCTCTCCCTCTTTCTCTTTCTCTCTCTCCCTCTTTATTTCTCTCTCTCCCTCTTTCTTTCTCTCCCTCCCTCTTTCTTTCTTTTCTATCTCTCCCCCTTCTTCTCTTTCTCTCCCTCCCTTTCTCTTTCTATCTCTCCCCCTCTCTCTCCTCTTTCTCTCCCTCCTTCTTTCTCTTTCTTTTGTACCTCACCCCCTCTTTTTCTCTCCCTCTTTCTGTCTCTCTCCCTCTTTCTTTCCCTCCCCCTCTCTCCCTATGGCAGAGGCGGAGGCAGGGGGAGAGGCAGCAAGGGGCTGGGTGACAGGCGAGCAACAGGAGGAATGCGGCAAGCTGGCAGCGGGACCTGGGCGGCGGGCGAGCAGCAGAAGGAACGTGGCGGGCGAGCAGAGGGAGGAACGTGGTGAGCTGGCGGCGGGGCCTGGGCGACAGGTGAGCAGCGGGAGGAACACGGAACTAACCAGGCAGACTTATTTGAGGCAGACTTCACGGCTGGTGGCAGGGGCGCTCTGAAGACCACGCTGCCGTAACTCTAAGGCAAGGGCGGGGAGGGGTGGGCAGGATGAGGTGGCGCTGGCAGAACAGCCCAAGAGGCCGTTCTCCTCTGCTGCAGCAGGCCCTCCAAGATCCTCCCCCCCAGAGCTTGGGCCGTGCAGATAAGAACGCTCGCCCGGCTCGTCTGTGGGAGGTGCCGGTCAGGTGCAGCCTCTACCCGGCTGAAGCACTCGGAGCGAAGCCACCTCATCCAAGCCGGGCAAGCAGGGCTTTGCTGGTCAGCATGGCGGTGGGGAAAGAGGCGGGGTTAAGGGCCAAGTAGGCAGAGCCCGGGCCCATTGCCCCCAGCTCCAGGGGGCAGCTCCCAGCGCAGCAGCAGGGGAGGAGGCCAACACTTCCACTGACGCCGCGCGGGTGGGTATCGGAGCCGGGGCAGCCTCGGTCAAAGGTCCTCTGTGCGGGAATTTAAAATTCCTGCGCTGAGTGTTAAAAAACAGTGTGCTATAGTGCGCTGTGCGCCTTAGAGGGAACACTGCAGCTGGATCCTGTGCCTGATTCACAGATGGCAGAGGAGAGCAATGGAAATCTATGGGCTGGTTCTTGGGACAGCCCCACCCTAGCTCTGGGGAGAAAAGGCAGGGGCCAGAGATGAATACATGTGGGAGACAAGTATTCATCTCCTCTGCAGATGGACTTGTTAACCTGTGTCAAGAGCCTAACAACCTTTTGCCGGGCCTGCTGGCATTCCTAATAAAATAATAATTGATTTAAACTTCAGTAAGTTTTTCTTGTCTGGGGAGCTGGGTCAGAACAGTTATGATCTCCTGCCATCAGAAGTTCACAGGCTCCCCAAAAACTCCAGAGGGAGCCTTGGGGCCCTCCGGTCACCCCTTGCTAAGGAGGATGGGTAGCCATTTTCCACAAGGGAGTCCGAGCCTCCTCGGGCAACCTTCTTCCTTCCACAACCCACCTGAGCCTGCAGCGTTGTCATTGGCGACAGGGCCATTTTGGGATTGAAGACAGAGGTCAGCTGATTGAGGAAGTTCATCTGAACCTCCTTCTGGCGCAGTTCGGGCCTGATGGGAGAAGACAGCTCTTTTTGATCCTCCACTGGAAAAAAAAGAGGAGCGGGAGAAGAGAGTCAGACTGGGGAGAGCAGGTCCACGCTGGCGTCCCCCGGGGCAGAAGCTGCCTGGGAAGGGAGGGAGCCTTTACCGTCCGAGAGGGTCTTCACTGTCTGGGGCAGCTTGGCTGACTTCATCATCGCCGTGAAAGTGATGATCTCCGTCCGGTCCAGGCGGCTGCAGCCGGTACACAGTCCCTTGATCAGCAGAATCAGGTGTTTCTAGGGCAGCAATTCAGAAAAGGTGAGTGGCGCAAGTTCCAGGGCACCTTTTCTAAACCTGAGCAAAGTCCAATTCCCAGAGTGCCCCCAACTGGCATGGCCTCTGCTGTGAAATCTGGGGGAGATTTTTCCCCCAGATTTCCTCACGTTTCCTGAGATCCTCATGTCTTGCAAGCAAGGCCCCAGGCCAGCTCCAACCTAGAGCCTCCCATGCAAACGATGCGGAAACTCCCCAATGGGGGAAAAGGGGAGATCTCTCTCTCTCCCTCCCTCTCCCTCACCTGGGAGACAGCACAGGCCTCGTCTGGGTTTTCAAGTCGCAACAGGGAGAATTCGATCAGTACTTTGCAGGCAGCTGCTACAGACTGCAGCTGGTTCCGAGGTACTGTAAAGGCAAGGTGGTTACATCAGTCCAACCAAGGTGGGGGTGGGGGAAGGAGCTTTTGAACAATGTCACGTCTTTGCCTTACTGTGTTAGCTGATCTAGGAATCCCACTCCCTTGAAATGTAGCCTGCCCCTCCTTTAATTTATGGTGGGAGACTCTGTGGCCAATTCAGACACTTTAAAAGGACCCAACTTACAGATATATGAGCCATGGTGGCACATTGGTTAGAGTGCAGTACTGCAGACTACTTCTCCTGACCGCAATTTGGCAGTTCGAATCTCACCGGGTTCAAGACTGGTTCAGCCTTCCATTCATCCCAGGTGGGTAATATAAGGACCAAAATTGTTTGGGGGGGAGGGCAAGATGCTGACTCTGTAAACCGCTTAGAGAAGGCTGTAAAAGCACCAAGGTTAAGGTATATAAGACTAACTCTGAGGTCTTCAAACTTGCCAACTTTAAGACTTGTGGACGTCAACTCCCAGAATTCTATGCTGGCTGGAGAATTCTGGGAATTGAAGCCCACAAGTGTTAAAGTTGCCAAATTTGAGGACTACTGGTCTAAGTGTTATTGTTATCTGAAAAACCATTTTCTGCTGCCTCTTTTCTGGGTGTTCATAAATGCCCCTTCCTCCTGCCATGTCCCTTCTAACCCTTCTGCTAACCGCCTCCTAAGCCTCACAGAATTCCGTGGAGGGGGGGGGGAGATCATCATTAAAATGTAGGCAAATGACAACAGCCAATGCAGAATGTCCCAGTGCTCACTCACCCACTCCACACACGGTGGTGATGTAGTGCGTTGCAAGCGCAACAAAAGAGGAGTAGAAAGGCTCGTATTGCTTGTCATGGTGCAGGATTTCCGACTCACTGCAGTGAAGGAAAGAAGCACGAGAGACACAAGACTGAGAAACTGTAAAAGTTGTGAATGTCTATGCATCAAAAGTAGAAGGAAGGTGGAATTTTGGTCCCAGCAACTTAAGAAGTTTCCTTATACTGGCGCTTAAAACCACAGGTTTTTCAACAGCCAGCAAGGAATCTTTGAGACTACTTAAAAGCTTATCCTAGTTCTGAAACTTTTAAGCTGGTGTCATTTTCTGAATTGGACATTTTGCTATAAGAAACCATGTGTTTTATATGAGGAAGCTGCCATGGGCTGTCAGACCACTGGCCCATCGTGTACATTTCTTGTTCCACCAAGAAGCAGATGGTAAGCAAAGAGAGAGAGAGATCTGTCAGTATCAGCTGCTGAGGAATTCCAGTGGCCTCCCCTCTGTTTATCTGACCAGCTACCTGATGTTCTATCCCAGACCTACTTAGCTAGAGAATAAATGAGGAATCCACTTGCTGATAGTTCAAAACATTCTTCCTATATATAACGTCTCATTATACAAGCCAAATTCATGCCTATGAATTCATTTTGGCAGCTTAGTGAGAATAACTAAAAGGTAACAGTCTTGTGGCTAGGCTGCTGCCAAAGATCAAAGCTAATTGTGAATTCCTTCATGAGATAAGGAGTCTCCAGTTTTACAGACTTACTGTTACAGCTTCCCAGCATATCAGCAGACAGGGCACTTTTACTCCAAGGAGTTTAGCATGAAAATAACAGTTGGCTTGGGCAACCTGGCTGAAATCTTAAACATCATCCCACTCCATTGCAAAATATTGAAACTCCATCCCAAATTATCCACACACCACCCTTAAATACCTAAAGGAAGTGATCAATAATTCCCTACATAAAACTGGAGTTTTATTTATTTATTTATTAGATTTGTATGCCGCCCCTCTCTGAAGACTGGGAGTTACAAACTACAGACTACTTCCTTTTCCCATACAAGTATTCTTGTCTTTTTCTTATCTTCTAAAGCGGGCATCTGGCAAAGGCTCTTGATCTTCCTCCTCCTCCTTTAAGTCAGACCCTACTGTCATTGGCATATCTGTACCTCTGGAGGTCTATTTCTCCCTTACTCTCACTCTCTGCATCAGCTGACAACACCACTGGCCCAGGGTACCAAGATGGGCCCAGCTCATCCTCCACAGATTCTATCATTACCAGAGGTAGACGAGGACCACTCACCACACTGGAGAACAAAGCACTGGATTCAGGGCTAAACTTTGATTCAGCATTTATAATTTTAGGAGGGAACTGCACCGTGACAGAATATGAACTCAAAGGCAAGCCAACGAAAGCAACCAATACAACTTTTGAAATCCGAGTTAAAGTCATCCCCGCAGATTCTACGGAAAATGGTGAAGGGACTGCGGCGAGCATCAATTGGCTTGAACTATTTTGAATCCCTGAAATGATTCCACGCAACTTAAGACAACGATCACAAAGTACCTGAGAGGATTTTGCAAATAAATCGTGAAGAATTGTATCCCAGGAAGGAAGAGCAATTAGGAGCACAGAGCCTTCAATACTTGCAGTTGCATCCTATTTACTCCCCCCTTTACCAAACCTTGACTATCAGACTCATGTGATTTATTCTGCATGCACTGAAAAACAAACCTCACAATCCCACCCAGAAAGGCGGAGTTGTGCAACTTTGCAGAGGGGAGGCTTTTCAAAGCAGACTGTTGCATAAGAGAAGCTCACACCCTAATGTGACAAGGGATGAAGAGAACACGTGGTGAAAAATTTACATTTGGATTGCCAACAGCGTGGATCCAGGTAGCACTTTAAAAATATTGCTTTGGGGGATTATCTCGTTTTTAAACAGCTCCAATTCTGAACAACAGTCAGTTGCTCTAGGAAATTCTTGACCCCAGCAGCACAAACATCTAGCTTAAAATATATGTAGATCTGAAGGTCAGAGGTTGAAATCTCATCACCGGCTCAAGGTTGACTCAGCCTTCCATCCTTCCGAGGTGGGTAAAATGAGGACCCAGATTGTGGGGGCAATACACTGGTTCTGTTTAAAAAGTGCTATTGCTAACATGTTGTAAGCCGCCTGGAGTCTAAGGAGAAAGGCGGCATAAAAATTGAATAAATAAATAAATACCACCAATAAAAGCAACGTACAGTCCAAAACCAGCTAGTGGTATGTTGCTCTGTCATTGCTATCCCCCTGACTGATTTATTTAACCAATCCCTGTTAACAGGAGATGTTCCTGAGGATTGGAGAATGGCCAGTGTTGTGCCTATCCACAAGAAGGGCAGTAGAGAAGAAGCTGGTAACTACAGGCCAGTTAGCTTGACATCAGTTATAGTTAAAATGATGGAGACTCTACTCAAAAACAGGATAAATCAGCACCTAAAAAACAATAACTTATTGGACCCAAATCAGCATGGCTTTACTGAAGGCAAATCATGTCAGGCTAATCTCATTGATTTCTTTGACTATGTCACAAAGGTGTTGGATCAAGGTGGTGCCGTGGATATTGCCTACCTGGACTTCAGCAAAGCCTTTGATACGGTTCCACATAAAGAGCTGATAGATAAATTAGTGAAGATTGGACTTAATCCCTGGATAGTTCAGTGGATTTCAAGCTGGCTGAAGCATAGACATCAGAGAGTTATTGTTAATGGCGAGTATTCTGAGCAGAGACAGGTTACAAGCGGTGTGCCACAAGGGTCTGTTCTGGGTCCTATTCTTTTTAATATGTTTGTGAGTGACATAGGGGAAGGTTTGCCTATTTGCCGATGACTCTAAAGTGTGCAATAGGGTTGATATTCCTGGAGGGGTTTGTAATATGGTAAATGATTTAGCTTTACTAGATAAATGGTCAAAGCAATGGAAACTTCAGTTTAATGTTTCCAAATGTAAAATAATGCACTTGGGGAAAAGGAATCCTCAATCTGAGTATTGCATTGGCGTTTCTGTGTTAGCAAAAACTTCAGAAGAGAAGGATTTAGGGGTAGTGATTTCTGACAGTCTCAAAATGGGTGAGCAGTGTAGTCGGGCAGTAGGAAAAGCAAGTAGGATGCTTGGCTGCATAGCTAGAGGTATAACAAGCAGGAAGAGGGAGATGGTGATCCCCTTATATAGAGCGCTGGTAAGACCACATTTGGAATACTGTGTGCAGTTCTGGAGACCTCACCTACAAAAAGATATTGACAAATATCTACGGCTCCAAAGACGGGCTACAAGAATGGTGGAAAGTCTTAAGCATAAAACGTATCAGGAAAGACTTAATGAACTCAATCTGTATAGTCTGGAGGACAGAAGGAAAAGGGGGGACATGATCGAAACATTTAAATATGTTAAAGGGTTAAATAAGGTTCAGGAGGGAAGTGTTTTTAATAGGAAAGTGAAGTTAGTTGGGGGAAAGATCAAAAGCAACGTGAGGAAATATTATTTCACTGAAAGAGTAGTAGATCCTTGGAACAAACTTCCAGCAGACGTGGTTGGTAAATCCACAGTAACTGAATTTAAACATGCCTGGGATAAACACATATCCATCCTAAGATAAAACACAGGAAATAGTATAAGGGCAGATGGACCATGAGGTCTTTTTCTGCCTTCAGTCTTCTATGTTTCTATGCTTCAAAGAAGGCAAGCAGCTGCTAGCCAAAACAGAAAGTGTGCAAAATGTATGTTATGGACATAAACTGTTTCAATTCCTACCCTCAAAAGTTGCTACAGAGCACTACATAACAAGACAACTAGTCACAAGAACAGTTTTTCCCAAACACCATCACTCTGCTAAATAAATAATTCCCCCAACACTGTCAAACTATTTCCTAGGTCTGCACTACTATTACTACTAGTTTTTTCGCATCCCATTTCCTCCCACTTATGACTGTAACTTGTTGCTTGTATCCTTAAGATTTTTATTAATATTGTTTCCTAACTGCTTATTTAACCCCTATGGCAATCATTAAGGGTTGTGCCTCATGATTCCTGACAAATGTATATTTTCTTTTATGTACACTGAGAGCATCTGCATCAAAGACAAATTCCTTGTGTGTCCAATCATACTTGGCCAATAAAGAATTCTATTCTATTCTATAGGTACTCCAGCCCACCTCTAGAATACAAGGCTCCATATATGAAAGCTTCTATATCCAAACGCTACTATAATCTCAGCTACCCAAAGGACATCAAGATGGGATATGGAGTACAGTGTTCCCTCGATTTTCGCGGGTTCGAACTTCGCAAAAAGTCTATACCAGTTTTTCAAAAATATTAATTAAAAAATACTTCACGGTTTTTTTCCCTATACCATGGTTTTTCCCGCCTGATGACGTCATATGTAATCAACAAACTTTCATCTGCCTTTAATAAATATTTTTTTTAATAAACTTTAATAAATAAACATGGTGAGTAATAATCTAAATGGTTGCTAAGGGGATGGGAAATTGCAATTTAGGGGTTTAAAGTGTTAAGGGAAGGCTTGTGATACTGTTCATAGCCAAAAATAGTGTATTTACTTCCGCATCTCTACGTGGAAATTCAACTTTCGCAGGCGGTCTCGGAACGCATCCCCCGCGAAAATCGAGGGAACACTGTACTACTGAAATTAGGAATGTGTTAGGTTCAAACGATGCATACCTAGACCATAAAAGAAAAAGAGGGAGCTGCAGCACTCTACCCATTGCGAGCCGAGGTGGCGCAGTGGTAGAGTGCAAGTACTGCAGGCCACTAAAGCCTACTGCTAGATCTGCAGGTCAGCGGTTCAAATCTCATCACCGGCTCAAGGTTGACCCATCCTTCCGAGGTGGGTAAAATGAGGATGGGGGCAATATGCTGGCTCTGTTAAAAAGTGCTATTGCTAACATGTTGTAAGCCTCCCGGAGTCTAAGGAGAAGGGCGGCATAAAAAATTGAACAAATAAATAAATAAAATAAAACAACCAATTCCCCAATGAACTGAGCCAACGTGGAAGCAATTTCATCAGTGAGAAGAAACAACAACCCTTTATCTAAGCCTTTTCTAAACTGGGACAGGATAAGAAAGGATCCTGCAGGTCCAGGCCTCCAACTGATCTAACTCTGAACCAACTTTTCAAACACTTGAAAACACATTTCTTTTTCCCCTTCTGGATGTGTCTGGAAGGCCAAATGCCTTTATAGCAAAGAGATCATGAAAGACCAGCATGGCTATTTTAAGCCCACCCGGAGAAATGACCACCAATACATGGCAATAGGAAGAGCCAACCCATCACAGATATTCACAACCTGAAACTTTTGTGCTCCTAATTCCCCTAATACCACTGTTTAAAACGTTCCCGCTAACTCCAGGGCAGCAGGGTCCTTTCAACCGCCACGTAACTGCTACAACTCCCATCGCCCACATCCTTGGGCACTTTCCCAAAGAGGCTTCCTCCCCTTAGGTGGTCCAACTACACCTCCCATTATCTCCAAAGGGCGGGTTCACTCCTTTAATTTTGCTCAGCCTGGCTGCTCTCAGCTGAGTAAGGACTACAACTCCCATCACCTATATCCTTTGGGCACATTCTCCAGGAAGCTTCCCCCCTCAGGTGGACCAACTGCACCTTCCATTTTCTCCAAAGGGCAGGTTCACTCCTTCAATCTCCCTCAGCATGGCTGCTCCAAGCTGAGTACGGACTATAACTCCCATCACCCACATCCTTTGGGCACTTTCCCCAAGAGGCTTCCCTCTCCCAGGTGGACCAACCACCCCTCCCACCATCGCCAGAGGGAAGGCGCACCCATTGCGCCAGGCTGTTCCCAGCTGAGTACGGACTATAACTCCCATCACCCACATCCTTTCGGCGCTTTCCCCAAGAGGCTTCTCTCCCCCCGGTGGACCAACCACCCCTCCCACCATCCCCAGTGGGCAGGCTCTCCTATTCGACCAGGCTGCTCCCAGCTGAGTACGGACTATAACTCCCATCACCCACATCCTTTGGGCACTTTCCCAAAGAGGCTTCCCTCCCCCAGGTAGGTCAACTACCCCCCCCCCCATTTTCTCCAAAGCGGGGTTCGCTCCTTCAATCCCCCTCAGCCTGGCTGCTCCCACCTGGGTGAGAACTACAACTCTCATCACCCACATCGTTTGGGGGCTTTCCCCAAGAGCCTTCCTCTCCCAGGTGGGACCAACCACCATCATCCCCAGAGGGCAGGCTCTCCCCCCCCCTTCAGCCAGGCAGCTCCCAGCTATATGAGGACTATAACTCCCATCACCCAGCAAAGGGAAGTTTTGTGAGGGGAGGAGGTGGCCTCATTTCGCTCCGCCCACTAGGAACAGTCAAGCTGAGCGGGAGAGCAAAATAGAGGAAATAGACAAATAGTCTTGAGGACGCCCTTCCCCCCCCACCGCGCCCTCCACTTCCAAACCGGAGTGCGGGGGGGGAGGTTTTGGCCCCGCCCCCCCTCCTCCTCCCTCCTACCTTTCAATGACGGAAGCCAGCAGCTGCGGCAACTCCCGCATCTCGAAGGCCGAGTAGGAGGCCGATAGCAGCGGCCGCACCGCCACCTCCCAGCCGGGGTCCCGCTCCGAAGACCCGGGCCCGCCGCCGCCGCCCCCCGACGCCGCCATCTTGCCGCCGCCTCTCCTCAGTTCAGCTTCCAGTAGCGTTAGAGTTGCTGAGGCGAAGACACCAGAGGCCGGGGGAGGGGGGAAGAGCTTCCGGGTCGCGGGGAAATGACGTCACGGTCGCTTTTTCCAGTTGACACTCCGCCGCCTAAACGACACCGGTCTCTTCCCTGAGGGGGGGGGGAAACCTGCCCTAAAAATAAATTGGACGCTTTTGTCGTTATTGTCAAGGCTCTCAACGTCCAAAGGAAAAATTGCCGGCCTTCCGAGACTTCAAAGAGGACCTCAAGTTCGCCTCAAAGAAGCGCGGCAGATACTTCCGGAACGGACGCCTAGAACGGCTCTTAGCTACTTCCGACCGTTCTCCCGCCCCCGCATGGAGAGGAAGCCAAAGGAACGCTGGAGGAGCAGTATCAGTTTCCTTTCCCGGCGAGGCACAGAAGGCGCCTGCGCAGAAAGGTGACTCAGCGACTTTCTCTTGAGTGCGCGTCTGCGCATGCGCCCTCGCTCTCTAGGATTTCTATGGGCAAAGGCGGATTTCAAAAGTGGATTTTAAAAAAAACCGTGACCTCCTTGGATGTACATTTTAAAATCATCCAAAATAGGAGTTTATTAATATTTTTAGTTAGCAATTAACACATTAATGGCTTAAAATTCAATTAAATCTCTAGCTCAAAGAGCTTGCAATCTGAAAATCTCTTGTTATTTTTATAATTTTTAAATTTAATAAAGTTGATGAAAATAATGATAGGCAAGTGGTTTCAAGCCTGAATTTCCAGGGAGACCTGTCAGTTAAACACACTTCCAGGAAGCCAAAGAAGCAAATTCATTGTTATTTATTTTTATTTCTGCTGTGCCTGATCTGGATACAGGGGGAAATAGATCTTACTTCACATTTTTTTCCCACAGAAAATGCAATTTTCTACCCTGCAAACTCCAGATTTTAGACTCTGCCCACCGCAACCCAAAACCCCTCCTCAGAATAAATATAAATAAACCCACCAAGGACTGTTAGCAAGCCACTCGCTTGTCCTAAAGCAAAAAGAAAAAAAAACATTCAAAACCTCACTTTTTTCAATGAGCTTCAAGTACTCCCATTAACCAAATCTGGACTGACCAAAAAAAATCAATATAAATTACAGAACTATAAGACAAAAGAAAAAAACCCAATTAAGAAAGAAGTTTTTTAAAATTTAAGACAGAATTATCTCTCGTTGAATTTCTCGCTGGGAACACTATGGATTGAACAGGCACACTTTTGCCTGGTTTATCTCCATTTTTTCCAAATTCATCTGCATTTTCCAAGATGTTGCACACATCCTCTCCAACGACTGGTTCCCACCAACTATTTTCTTCCATTGAAAATCTGAGATGGGGAAAGAGGACAGAAAGACGCTATATATTAAAAGAAATCCGGCTGATTCTTTGAATCGGCTAAAATCCGAGTGGAAGAAACAGGACCACAATGTTTTATCGTGGCCTCAGGAGTTGAAGTGGTCGTTGTATAAAGTTCCAACAGCAAAGCAGTTTCGCAGCGAAGGACGAGGGGTACAAAACGTTTTCAAAATGGCTTCATTTCACAGAACCTTCCGCGTTTTCTGGAATGGGTTTGGGCAATAGGCAGTACAGTTTTCTCCTCAAAGGGGGGAGGGGGAGAAAGGAGCATTACACTCTCTCCCCTTTCAAATGAGGCTGCAAACCACCAGGTTCCCCTCGCGAGGGCTCGGCCGTCCAGCCTCAAAGGTAGACCCGTATGAAATCTCCCGTTACCGCCAGGCACGGTTCAGCAGCTTCATCTGAGCCAGCCTCTTGGTGATCATGGTGGCGAAGACCAGCCCAAAGAGCACGCTACTGATCAAGACATAATCGTAATCGTCTTTGAGAACGTCAAACTGCTTGGAAGGGTAGACTCGGGTCTGGTAGATGTCTAACCCATAAGCCACCACCTGAAGGAGAAGAAGAGGAAGAAATGAAGGGTGGGTTGCAAACTGGAGATAGTCATATGCAAATATTACGGATAACGCTTGACTTAAAACCGCAATTCTGCCCCAAATTTTGAGAAGTTGCTAAGCAAGACATTGGTGAAGTAAATTTGGCTCTGCTTTTGCGACCTTTCTTGACCGCAGTTGTTAAGACAATGTCGTCTGGCGGGGCCCCAGGGGAAGAGCCTTCTCTGTGGCGGCCCCAGCCCTCTGGAATCAGCTCCCTCCTGAGATTCGTACTGCCCCCACCCTCCTCATCTTTCGCAAGAGTCTTAAGACTCATTTATGTCACCAGGCATGTGGCAATTAGATCAAGCCTCCCCCATTACTAAATCTGATGAGTGGTTGTGAATGAATTGGCTGACTGATTTTAATATATTGGAATTTTAGTTTGTAATTTTTTAATTAATTAGATTTGTTGTTGCGTTGTTTATATTGTGTCTTGTGAGATGCCCCGAGTCTTCGGAAAAGGGCGGCATACAAATCTAATAAATAATAATAATAATGTGAATCGCCACTGCCGTTCAGCTAGTCAGGTGGTTATTGAGTGAACCTGGCTTCCCCAATTGACCTTATTCATCTGGTTGCAAAAGGGGATCACATGACCCCCTAGCCCATGATTCTGCCGTTACCGGAGTGCTGCATGTGTAGTTTGCTTCTGCGGGCACCCACGTCCCAGCAAGATTTAGCAGGAATCAACATTTTGTGAGGGGACACGTAAGCGAGGGAGACTTTGGCATGTGCAGAAGCAAACAAAATGCCCAAATCTTGCACTTGCGTGCATCCCCTTGCAAGATTTTGCAATTTGGTGAGTTGTGCACCTGCATGGGGGAAGGCATTGCAATGTGGGTGTGGGCACAAGCATGAATGCTATTGTGCGTGCGCGCACCCTTTTTCACCCAAGCAAAAAAAGTTCACCATCACTGGTCTAAAGTGTTTCTCAACCTTGGGATCTCTAAGAGGAGCGGACTTTGGCTTCCAGAATTCCCTAGGCCAGGACAATGATCTAAAGCAGGATTCTCCAACCTTGGCCCAGCAAAGCTGAATTTTACTGGCAAAGCTGGCCGGGGGAATTATGGGAATTGAAGTCTTCCAGGTTTAAAGTTGCCATGGTTGGAGACCCCTTAGGAATTTTAAGAGTGGGCTTCTAGTGGGGAGAATTCTGGGAGTTGAAGTCCACCCCTCTTTGAAGCTGAAGGAACCTTGGGTCTAGGAAAGGCTCACCAAACAAGTGGACTCCAGGCCCGATGGGGCTGTGTAAATGCCCCTCATTCGAGAGATGGTTTGATTGTAGTTGATGAACCTCTCAGCGTGGATTTGCACATCCGGGGAATAAGGGATCAGGTTTTCTTCCCTGAAAATGAGCACAAAAACATCTCGGTCCCACCTCAGTCCTAACATATTCTCTCCGCTTTTTTATTATGCCTCTGTTCATTGCAATTGGTAATTCTTCTTGTGCAACCTTACAAAATCCTGGCCAGGGGGGCTCTGACTAGGAAAATCAATCCAGGTCAGACATAACCCCTCTCCCCCACGGGGTTCAGCTGGATCCAAGCCACTCCAACTATTAGCAGCATTATGAGGACAAGTGACATTTTAAAGACCGCTTGGAAGAAATATGGCTGAAATTTGAGAAACCCCAAAACCCCTGACATCAGCTTTCCCATAGCTGCAAAGTCCTAATTCCCCCTGGGCTAGGCAGTGCATGGATCTCCCTGTTAGTAATATGTACATAACTAGTTGGGTTTAGCAATATACGAGGGTTGTCCAGAAAGCAATGCACCACATTTTTTTTCTCAGCCTACAGTAATGGTACGAATGTGAAACTTTAGATATACATTATTTGAATTGTCAGGAGTGGGTGTGTAGATTTTGCGTTTCTTCAGAGAGAGAGCATAGCTGCAGCAGTGTTTCAAAATGGAGTCTGTAAGTGATGTACGTTTCAAGCAGCCTACAGCCCTGACCTAGCTCCCTCAAACTTCCACTTGTTTGGGCCATTAAACGATGCCATTCGTGGAAGACATTTTGAGGATGACGAAGAGATGATTCACACAGGGCAGAAATGGCTTCGTGACCAGAACAAGAGTGGTACCGACAGGGCATACAGGCCCTTGTCTCTCGCTGGAGGAAGGCCATAGAAAGGGACGGAGATTATGTGGAAAAATAGGGAGTGTAGAAGAAACATCATTCTTTCTTGTATCTAAGTTTCATTGTGTTCAATAAATAATTGTTAAAGAAAAAAATGTGTATTTTTTCTGGTCGACCCTCTTATAAACAAACTAACAATATATGCTTAAATGTATTGAAACACTATAGCCTTGAGAGTTAGTGTTACTGATTGCCATTAATAATAATAATAATAATAATAATAATAATAATAATAATAATAATAATATTAATAATAAAAAATTAGATTTGTATGCCGGCCCTCTCCGAAGACTCCCTCTCCCATCCCTCTCTGAAGATTAGAGGGAGCCAGAAGTGTGATTCTTTCTCTCTGACTTTCTTTGCTGTTATTTACTCTGTGAATGCTGTAGTAAGAACTGTGTGTTAAATGCTGGTTTATGTATTTGCAAGCTGAACAAGTAAGGCTTATAGTATTGTACTGTACATGTATGAAGAGTTGTTGACTGATTTAACTGTGTATGACTGGAACTGTTCAACTTGACTAAGATATTTGCCAAAATAAATAATATCTTATATACTTTAATGTATCTGGCTTGTATGACTGAACCATTACTCATATCTCTGGGCTATCTGCTGGATATCCCCTAGACCAGCGTTTCCCAACCGGTGTGCCGCGGCACACTAGTGTGCCGCGAGACATCGTCAGGTGTGCCGTGGCGAGAGGCGGCGGAGGAGAGTGGGCGGATCGGGCGGGCAATGGGGCAGGGCGGAGAAGCCAGGGGCGCGTTTGGCCGGAGGCACCTACTGCCGCACCTCCCTGCCCCTGCCTCCCCACGGTGCCTCCGGCCAACTGCGCCCCTGGCTTCTCCGCCCTGCCCCATTTCCCACCCGATCCGCCCACTCTCCTCCGCCGCCGCCTCCTGCCTTGGGGCGAGCAATCCGGGAGTCCGGGACTGTGTGGCTTTGCGCCATGAAGAGAAAACGGCAGCAGGGAAAAGTCGGCCATTTTCTCTTCATGGCGCAAAGCCACACAGTCCCGGACTCCCGGATCGCTCGCTTCTCCGGTCAGCAAAACCATCTGCCCAGGAAAGCGCCGCGCTGGCCGGAGAAGCAAGCGATCCGGGAGTCCGGGACTGTGTGGCTTTCGGCCGGGCTAACGGGAGGCGGCGTGAGGCCGGGCGCTGGGGACGTCTGGGAGGGCGAGGAGGCTGATGGCTGCTGCGCACTCCACTCTCTCTCCGGCTCTCTCTCGCTCTTTCTTTTTCTCTCTGTTGCTGGCGTGGTGAACGAGAGAGAAAGAGAGAGAGAGAAAAAGGAGGGGAGAGAGAGAATGAGAGAAAGAAAGCAAGAGAAAGAGAGGGAAAGAAAGCAAGAGAGAGAGAAAGAAAGGGGGGAAGGAGGGAGAGGGAAAGACATAGAGAGAGGGAAGGAGGGAGAGAGAAAGAGAGCAAAAAAGAGAGGAAGAAAGAAAGAAAGAGGGATGGAGAGAAAGAAGGGAAGGAAGGGAGAGAAAGAGGGAGGGAGAAATAGAGTGAAATGGAGGAAGAGATTTTTTTTTTGTCCAAACTTTTCTTTAGCCCCCCGCCCCCCCCCCCCCCCCTTCAGTGTTCCCCAGAATTTTGAAAACATGAATAATGTGCCGCGGCTCAAAAAAGGTTGGGAAACACTGCCCTAGACTCCACATTTCCTCTATATGCATGTGCATCTTTGACAACTCAGAGATCACTCTGCACATTCTTTAAAACACTCCCCATCTCACCCCAGTCCAAATTCCTCACCTTGTTTGCTCTGTAGGGACTTCCGGCCTCCGTGGATCCAGCAAAGCCTTTGGAAGGGACAAAATGGCTCCCGAAGGAAGACCAACTGCGCCCAAGAGAAAAATGGAGATGCTTTGAAATTGGGGGCGTGGGGAGGGAGCTATTGTTAAAATATAGTAAGATTTGTCAGGAAGGATAATAATATAGGTTTTTGTCTTTTCTTTTAATTTGCAATTTTAAAAAAAATGTTCCTGTCTTGTTTCACTGCAAAATGAATATTTATAAGAAGATGTTATTTGGTCTGTTAAGGTACTGTGATTTGTTAAGTTTGTTACGTTTTCATGTTTGCAGCAGAGGTGGGCTGCTGCTGGAATGGCTAATTGCGTGCAGCTCTCCAGCTCTGGAACATGAGTGCAGAATCAAGGGCAATTATGCTCCCCGAACCTGTGCAGGTAGCAAAAGTATTTTTGCTTCCCCACATGCATTTCCCTCGCATCTAAAATAGGCCACATGGAGATTCCTGGGAGGGGAGGGGTGAGCTAATCCTTGCAACTACCGATTTGGCAAATCAGAGGTAAAATTAGTATCTGGCTCTCCCAAACTCGTACAATCCCATCCCTGCTCTTCAGTCATGGGCGTGGCTTATTTTGTGGGTGTGGCTTGGTCATATGACTGGGTAGGAGTGGCTTACTGGCCATATGACCAGCTGGGTGTGGCTTGACAATTATGTGATTGGGGAATAGTGGTGGCTTAAAGGTCATGTGACTGGGTGGGAGTGGCTTACTGACCAAGGTAAGTTTTCAAATAGGTGCTTGGACTCTTTTTCAGTCACATTATTTGAATAGCCACAAAAAGGACAAATGATAGACAGCATCATTTGATGAGGAGCACAGTAACATTTGAAGGTTTTGTACCAGAAGGTTCAGTATGATAACAGATTAGTCAAGTAGCTCAGTTTTCTTTCACTGCTATAAAAGTTCAATTCTAGATAATGATTAAGATGATTTAAAGCAATTCTGGGTAAAAACATACTATTTAATTATTTCCTATTTTAAAAGTAATTAAGGATCATACTAAGGCACTAGAGAAGGAAGGATAATAAAAAAACTATTAAAGTATTCAATAAATATCAATAAATAGTGCATAAACTTACTACCCACTCTGCCCCCCCCCCCCCCCGGTGGGAGCAGCAGCCCATCGCTGTTGCTCCTTGGCCAGATTTCCTCTGTGTGTGTGAGTGAGTGAGTGAAAGGCAGACCACCCGGCCTCCCTCTCCTGGCCCCCTTCCTTAACTCAGCAGATGGCGACTCGTGACGCCACGCTCGGTAATGGTGGCTTCCATGGCGCTGATGGCGGAAGGGAAGATGTAGGACTGCTGCAGCACTTGAGGCCAGTAGGGCCGGTCCAGGGAGCTGAAGGCCGTGGCGTTGTATTGCGTGGTGCCCTCGTACAGTTCCAGCACTGTGAACTCGTTCCGGCGGGCCTTAGCGTTCCAATACAGGTACTGCGGAGAGAAGGAGGGTCTCTCAACGATAAAGACACGTTCCTCAAAGTCCCCATGTGTTGTGAGTGCTCCTTGTCTCCCTCAGGTCATGTCAGATTCTGAGGAGGATGAGCCAGGCCCCCCTGGATGCCCTGGGCCAGAGGAAGCAGAGAGCAAGACTGAGACAGAAAGTGACTTGAGTGAACCTGAGGGACCACCAGAGGGGGCCAATGTGACAATGGGAGAGTGGTCCCAGTCAGAGAGTGAGGAAGACATTAGAGTGGAAAGTAAGTGAATTAACCCTCACTATAGAAGATTGCTCCCAAGGCGAAAGGAGTTACAGAGTAAAAGATATTAGCTTACAGCCTTAGCCTCTTGGAGGTGTGATGTCATTCCAGCCAGTATAAAGGAAAAGTATTGTGGGAAAGGGGGCATGGAGAATCAACGTTCAATGGAAGAGACGTGGGGCTGGGAGGTGTGATTGAAACAAGGCTTAAAAATCATGATTTCTGCTTCAATAAGGGACCTTCTTTGTTGGATGCTGTGCTGGGCAGCTTTCAGTAAGGAAAAGCATATGTTTAAGTAATGAATGGACTTTATCTAAGGAATGCAGATAAGACTGAGTTTCTGGCACTCTTCCCGGACATAGATTACAGCTAGCTCTAAAGAGAAAAGTATCTTCTTCTGTGCTGTTTAAAAACCATGTGTTTCATTATACACTGCTCAAAAAAATAAAGGGAACACTTAAACATCACAATATAGCTCAAAGTAAATCAAACTTCTATGAAATCAAACTGTCCACTTAGGAAGGAAGCAACAATGATTGACAGTCAATCTCACATGCTGTTGTAAACATTCAACTTTGTACAGAACAAAGTATTCAATGAGAATATTTCATTCATTCAGATCTAGGATGTGTTCTTTGAGTGTTCCTTTTATTTTTTTTTGAGCAGTATATATGCTGGTGTTCAAATAAGGAGTGGATATTATCATAAAAGTGATTTCTGAGTGGGGTTTGCTCCAGGGCCTATACACAGAACACAGGGGTCTCTCCTTCGTGACTTGGGCCCTGAAGCTTTGGGAAGGACAAAAACTCTTACCACCACCCAGTTCTCTGAATGGACAATATGCACCGGCCCCTCGGCCTTCTTCTGCACCGAAGAGTGGATGATCCGGCCGGTGACGCCATCAATCAAGTAGATTCCAATGAAGGAACGCTCCGGGTGGGTGTCCGTGCTCTCGGTCACTACAGCCAGCAGGTTGGGGTTTAGTGACTGTGGGGAGGGGGGAATGCAAAGCCCATTGACAAAATTCCAGGTAACATCCAAATTTAAATCAGAGTCCAAGTCAAGGCATTCCTCAAAGCTCCAATTTATTTCCGGAGCCATCCTGGCATTTCCACCCGGGAACCTGAATCTGAGCTTCCACTTAGTTGAAAGTTCACGTCCCTTGTTCCCCCACCCACAATTTGTCACATTGCCCATTTAGGTTGTGCCAGCGTGGCAACTCCTCCTTCCACTTCCGCCCAGGTGGTGGACATACGATGGCCTTGAACCACTCGAAAGAATGTTTTGTGGCTGCATCTGTTCCCTCATGAAAATCAACACTCCCAAGTTCCCATAAACATCAGGTCTTCTACAGATAGTGTGGCAAGCCGCAGATTTATTACCAACATCTGCACTGGCTTGGCTTGACACCCAACAGGCTTCCTTAGGAAGAAGACTAAGAAGTCATTGCAGTGGGGAAGGGAGGAAGATGGAGGGCAGTAGAAGGAAAAGAGAAGAGGAGGAGGAGAGGAAGAAAAAGGGAAGGAGAAGAAGAAAAAGGAGAAGAGGGGGAGAGGGGGAGATAGGAAAGGAGAAGAGGAAGGAGAAAAGAAGGGGAGGAGAAGGACTTGCAGAAGAAGAGAAGGAGAAAGGGAAAAGAAGCAGGGGAGAGGAGAATGAGAAGAAGATAGGAGGAGGAGAAAAGGGGAGGAGAAGGGGCAGGAGAAGAGAAGGAGGAGAGGAAGGAGAAAGGAAAAGAAGAAGGGGCAGAAGAAGAGGAGGAGGAGAGGAGATAGAGGTGAAGAGGAAGGAAAAAAGAAGAGGAGGAGAGGAGAGTGGGAAGAGATAGGAGGAGAAGGGAAAACGGAGCAGGAGAAGAAAAGAAGAAGTAGAGGAGATAGAAGAGGAGATGAGGAGAGGAAGGTGAAAAAAGGAGGAGAAAAGGCAGGAGAAGAGGAGGAGGAGGAGAATGAGTAGAAAAGGAAATAGAATAATGAGAAAAGAAGGTGAGGAAAAGGGAAAGAAGAAGAGAAGGAGAAGAGAATTAGATAGGAGAAGAGGAAGGAGAAAAGGGGAGGAAAAAGGAGCAGGAGAAAAAGAGAAAGAGAAAGGGCAGAAGAAGGAGAGAAGAAGAGAAGGGGAAGGAGAAGAAAGGATCCTGCTTTCTCCCCCTCACCTTGTACAGGACACTGCGGTCACCCATCACTCGGCCTTGGGAGTGGACATGTTCGTTGGCCCGCTTCCCTTTCACCGTCACGATGCGCTGCAGATCAGGAGGGATGGTGACGTCCCAGGTCTCTTCAGTGGCCAGGTCCTGGAGGGTGGGGGGATAGCCAGGGGGTCAAAGGCTGGTTCACGATTTGCAGCTTCCCCCCCCCCCCCCCATTCTCATCAACCAAGGTGTTCTATGTAAATGTAAACTATAAGGTTGATGTCTTGAATTCCTCACACCTTACAAAATCGACTACATCTTTCCATTATGCATTGTACCATAGTGTTATGTGCTCCATCTTTACTATCATGTATTCTTTGCCATATGCTAACTAAGGAGCTAAAATAAATAAAGGCTAGCCCGATGCTTGCTAACTTGGATGAATGGATGGATAGATATAAATAGATGGTAGACAGATGGATGGATGGATGGATGGATGGATGGATGGATGGATGGATGGATGGATGGATGGATGGATGGATATATAGGATGGATGGATATATAGACAGATGGATGGACAGAGGAATGGATAGGATTGGATAGATGGATATCGATGGATGAATGAATGGATAGATAGATAAATGGATAGGATAGATTGAATGGATGAGGGGATGGATATGGATGGATGGACAGATAGATGATGGATGCATGCATGCATGATAGATAGATGAATGAAGGGATATAGACGGATGGATGGACGGGCAGTTAATAGATGGATACATAGATAGATAGACAGACAATTAGATGAGTGTATGAGACAGATGATATAGACAGACAAATTAAATGTGTGAGAGATGATAGTCAGACGGACACATAGGGCTAGCCCTGCTTGAGAGTCCAGTCAGAACAAAGCAACAAGATGTCAAAGAAAATCTCCCTTCATCTAAAACAAAGAACTCTTCCTGCCTCCCGCTCCAATTCACTGACAAGGCCCCCACCCCACCCCATAACCCCCTTTGGGAATATCCTGGAGCCCTACCCTTCTCAGCCTCCGTCCCATCAGCTTCCCCCGCTTGTCATCAGCCAGGTAGAAAGTGATGGAGGGAGCCATTTCTTCCAGCTGCCGCAAGACATTCTTGGTGGACGGGAAGACAGTCACCTGCCGGAAAGAGTTAAGTCGGGGGAGGGGGGAGCAAATAGGAATTCTCCTCTCCAGAAGAATCCTCCCCTCCCCATCTCAAGGAGGCAGGAAGTGGGCAGGGCACCTTGTATTCGTCGTCAATCAGAAGCAGCACTTTGGCGTAATCCTGGTCCATGATGGGCAGCAGGATGGACTGGAGGATGGGGCGGCTCAGGTCTGGCGGGGTCACCTGGCTCCACTTGCCAAAGATGGGGTTGAAGACGTAGAGTTTGCTGAGGCCCGACTCCTAGGGGGGGGGCAGAAAGTGGGGGTTGAGTGGGGGCTGAAACACCCTAGGGCTAGTGATGGCAAACCTTTTTTTCTTAGGTGCCAAAAGAGCGTGAGCGTGCGCTCTTAAGGCACAGAAGAAACGTTTTTCAGAGGGAGTAGCATTGAAAACAAGCCTGCCAGCCAAGAAGACCTGGGAAGAACGTTAGCACCTCGTTAGGACTGGGGGGGACTGACGAAAGCTTCAAAAAAGCTACATTTGGTGTATGACCCACAGCCAAATTTTCAGCCTCTTTTGGGGGGGGGGGGATGTGTTTTATCGAGATTTAAATCATGGCTTTTTTTTCAAGCTTTTATACACACACACACACACACACACAAGCACCAGGACTGCAGGTTGAGAACCACTGCCTTAGATCAAAGAAGGCTACTCCCCCAGCGTTCTTCCCCACCCAATGACTGTCAACCTTTCTCTTTCTTCTGGTTTCTTTAGCACTTAGTAATAGCACTTATATACTGCTTCACAGTGCTTTTTCAGCCCTCTCTAAGCGGATTACAGAGTCAGCCTATTGCCTCCAACAATCTGGGTCCTCATTTTACCCACCTCAGAAGGCTGAGTCAACCTTGAGACTGCTGGCAGAGGGCAGAATTAACCTGCCATGTTACATTCTAACAGGGGTTGGCTACTGCCCGGATTGGGGGGGGGGGGGGCACAGTGGGGTAGCGAAAATGGAGCTCCACCCCAGAGACCCAATTTGCACTGAAAGATGTTGAAAGAAAATGCATTAGCCATGCCCACAGTGTGGTAGTAAAAATTTTGGTAGCCCTTCACTGCAGTCTAACCACTTTGCCCCCACGTGTCAAGGTTCCAGGTAAGATCAGAACTAAATCCGAGTCCAAGTCAAAGTGCTTCTCAAAGTTCCAATTTATTGCTGGAGCCATCCCAGCACCTACACTGGGAAACCTGAAGCTGAGTTTCCCACCCAGTTGGAAGTTCACATCCCTCGTCCTCCCCACCCACAAACTTGTCATGTTTTCTGCTCAGATTGTGCCAGTATGGCAAGTCCTTCCTCTGCTTCTGCCCAGGAGGGTGGGCACAGGATGACCTTGAACCACTCAAAAGAATGCTTTGTGGCTGCATCTCTCCCCTCATGAAAATCGCCCCTCCCAAGTTCCCATCAACATCAGGCCTTTAAAATAGTGTGGCAAGCCATTAATTTATCACCAACTTTTGCACCGGCTTGACAACATGATTCTTAATAGCAATAGCACTTATACAACGCTTTACAGTTAGCAGTTAGCCTATGGACCCCAACGATCTGAGTCCCTCATTTTGCTGACCTCGGAAGGATGGAAGGTTGAGTCAACCTTGAGCTGGTGAGAATCAAACTGCTGAACTGTTGGCAGTCAGCAGAATTAGCCTGCAGTACTGCACTTTAGCCACTTGCGCCACCGGCGTTCATTTCCTCTTCCACTCAGGAGAGAAGACGGGAGGGGAGGGACCTACCTTGTCCTTGACCAACAGGGTACATTGTGGGGGGTGGGGGAAATGTGCCGTCGTCCTCTGGACCATCAGCTTAAAGGAGGAGCCAGGACGCACATCCTGGAGAAACTGTTTCCATAGGATCGTCCCCGAGCTGCTCTCGATTCCAAAAAGCTGGAAAGGAGGAAAAAGAAGAAAAAAACCCTCCAAATTTATCAGAGTGTGTTGCAAAAATAAATCCAGAAAGCACACTACAGGTAAACTGATTCAGAAGGATTCATTAACTTCTTTATATACATAATAACAGATGCAATACATGTACAATACCAAGAGTAGGTTTTTTCCAACTTGGTAGCAGTTACAAGCAAAACACCAGCAGAGTACACCAGACTAGTTTCAGTTTCAATTACTGTTCTGGACCTGGACTGGGATCTGGCTGGCTGCTCCAAGTCTACGGGCTTTACAGGCTTGTAATTTTCAAAACAACACTTCTTTATTTATTTTTCTTCCACACTGGAATTCATCATATATGGCTCCGGCATACAAAATGCATTCCAATCTCACAGACAGAAATTACAAAGTTATATTTTTTTCTAAAAGAACAGGCTGCTACTTAAAACATCTTCTTATCTCTAGGTCAGGTTCACACTACTTAAAAATAGTTTTATCAGGCAATAAACAGACTCACTTCTCTGGAGAAATGGCAAAACGCATTCATCTTGTTTATAGCACTTTGCAGAAAAGCAATTCATCTTTTCCGGTCAATCCCGGATGTGATGTAATTAATTAATTTACACACTCTGAATAACTTCTCCCCCCCCCCCAAGTTCTTCTTTCCTTTTCTCTGTCCTTCTGAATTTTGCACTTAACCAAGGACTCACTTCTACACCCCCATTATCTGAATTACTATGCATACTTTCGTTGGATGGCTCTTCTATTTCATTTTCATCATCACTAGCCTCCTCCACCTCTCTTAAATCAGGGTAATTAACAGCTTCTACATCGTCATCATCTTCTGAATCTGACATTGCCAAAGGTTGAAAGGGAACACTCACAACAATTACCAGCACACCATTCAGAGCTGCAGGGCTAAAACACACCCAGGCTCCAGTCTGTTTCAAAACTTTGTTTCAAAACTTTATTCATGAATGAATTTATTTATTTATTATTAATTGGATTTATATGTCACCCCTCTCCAAGGACTTGGGGCGCCTTACTGCATATAAAAATAAAACAATGCAATACAATGTCCCAATCCAATTAATCTCAATTAATTAATTTAATCTAAAATACCAGTTACGTTACCTTTGTTGTATTACGTCTGTACTGTTGCCTTTCATTACATTACATTGTATTGGTGGTTGTTGGTGTATATATGCTGGTTAGTATTGATGCTCTTTGCTGTGTGCTAATAAGATAATATACTATATTGCTGTGTTTTAAATTTGCTGTGTGCTAATAAGAGAATACACTATATTGCTATGTGCGAAACAGTATATGTACCTGCTGTGTGCGAATAAGAGATTATATTGCTGTGTGCTAATATTGCTATGTGCTAAAATGATATGCAACTGTGTTTATCATGGATTGTATTATGGTTAGTGTAGAATATTAATGATATTTTATTTATTTATTTATTTATTTTTATTTATTACTTGGATTTGTATGCCGCCCCTCTCCGAAGACTCGGGGCGGCTCACAACATGTAGAAACAAATCATAAGTAATCAAACAATTTAAAATTTTAAAGATTTAAAAAACCCCATATACTAACAGACACACACACAAGCATACCATATATAAATTAAACGTGCCCAGGGGGAGATGTTTCAATTCCCCCATGCCTGACGGCAAAGGTGGGTTTTAAGAAGTTTACGGAAGGCAGGAAGAGTAGGGGCAGTTCTAATCTCCGGGGGGAGTTGGTACCTTGTACATAATATTTATATCTTTAAAATACAGTGGTACCTCTACTTACGAACCTAATTCGTTCTGTGACCAGGTTCTTAAGTAGAAAAGTTTGTAAGAAGAAGCAATTTCTCCCATAGGAATCAATGTAAAAGCAAATAATGCATGCAATTGAGGAAACCACAGGGAGGGTGGAGGCCCTGTTTCCTCCCAGGAGATTCCTAGAGAGGCCCCATGGAGGCTTCTCCCCGCCTTTTCCAGTTACAGTTTCGGAGGATCAGGTTTGTAAGTGGGAAATGGTTCTTGAGACGAGGCAAAAAAATCTTGAACACTGGTTCTTATCTAGAAAAGTTTGTAGGTAGAGGCGTTCTTAGGTAGAGGTACCACTGCAGTGGTCTGGGTTATTGTCTGAACAACCACCACTGCCACATATACTCTGTTTCAAATACAATATTTCTATCACTGGCTGTCAGACCAATGTGGAATGCTAACAACAGCATCTCCATCTGCATGAGCAGTCTAGCAGGTTCAGAAGAGGAGTGGAAAGTTGCCACCCTGCTGGTGCGGTTCTTCCACGACCTCTAACTGTTCTGGCGCAGTGAGCAACCCCACCCCCACCCCCCGTCACCTTTCCGGAGGCTGTGGCGATCACAATCATCTTCTGCAGGTTGAACTCATCCCGGGCTAAGTTATCAACATTGAACTCGTTCTTCGTCTGGCTCCGGGGTTTCCTGGCGTCGTAGAACATCTTCCAGAGATGAGCGGTCCAGGCCTGGAGCAGGATGAGCTGAGAGGACAGGCGTTTGAAGAACATGCCCAGGAGGCCATCTGGGAAAACAAGAGGCAGCAGCCACTGAGAACCACGATTAAGGAAAGGCTCCCAAGCAAAATTCTTCTTTCCTGATGCTCCCCAGAGGAGGGGAAATAAAGCTTTCCCATGAAATTTTAAGCTCATCCTTGAAAGGTGTTTTGTACTCATTTTTATTTAAAAGGGGAAGGAAGGAAGGGATGAAGGAGGAGGGGAGAAAACTGGGGAGGAGGGGGGGGTAAGAAGGAGGAGAAGGGGAAGAGGAGGGAGGGAGGGAGGGGAGGATAATAATAATAATAATAATAATAATAGTAATAATAGTAATAATAGTAATAATAGTAATAATAATAATGGGCAGAGGAATAATAGTTTTAGGAATAGTAATAATAAGAAGGAAAGGAGGGAGGGAGGAAGGAAAAAAAAAAAAAATAATAATAATAATAATAATAATAATAATAATAATAATAATAATAGGAAGAAGAATATGAAGAGGAGGAGGAGGAGGATGAGAAGGAAAAGAAGTGGAGGAGGAGGGAGAGAAAGAAGGAAATACTACTACTACTACTACTACTACTACTAATAATAATAATAATAATAATAATATAAGTAGAAGGAAGAAAGGAAAGAAATAATAAAACAGCAACAATAAGAACATCAACAACAATAATAATAATTTCTAATAATAAGCTGGAAGGTTTATTTCCAGGCTTCTGTGCACAGATATCAGGCCCCACCACATGGAGCATCGTTTCCTAGACATGTGCCTCCCTCTCTCGTGCACACAGAACATGCTCAAGCAAAACAGGAGACTGGACATTCCAGGTTACCTTGAATGGCTGATTTCCAGGCCGCAAAAAAAAAGGAAACGCAAACCAGGAAACAATTCAACATGTTAAGTCATTGGAGGAGTGGAAAAAAACAAGCTAACAAAACGAACAAGAAAATCCCTGAACGTAAGCAGCACAAGTCACACACAAGGCCAAAACGTATTTGTGGATTTTCTTTTGTCTTCCGGGATGCCCTTGTGTCTCCTGATCAAACAGGGGCACAATCCAAGTTCAATTTCAGACCTTTTGAGCTCCTTTGGTAAAAGGCTCCACCCAGCAATAAACTCTAGGCTTATTTTGACAGTGTTTATCCTCATCCATCTTGGCACAAAATAATTCTCTTCCCCCCACCCCCACCCCGCCCCAATCCATCCTTACCGGCTTTCTTCCCAAATTCGCCCTCCAGTTCTGCCTGGGCCCCTGTCAAGGGCAGGTCTACCATCTCCAGGCTAACTACCTCGGCCAGAGACTCTTCACGGCTCCACCAAATTTTTCCTGCAAAGAGTGAGATTAAGTGAGCAAAAGTTTTCTTTTCTTTAGCTGTTGATGGAATCTTTCAGAGGGCAGAGCAGCAGAAGAGGAGGAGGGGGAGGGGGAGGAAGAGGAGAAGGAGGAAGAGGAGGGACAGGAGGAGGAACAGGAGAGGGAGGAGGAGGAGGGAAGAGGTGAAGGAGGGGAGAGGAAGGGGAGGAGGAGGAGGGGAAGAGGAGGAGGAGGAGGAGGAGGAGGAAGGACTAATGAAGCTTTGGCCCAGGTATGGCCCAAGCGGAGGGAACCACGGAGGGAGGAGCACCCAATCTGCTCTCAGCAGGGTACCTGGTTGTTGCAGGAAGAGGAGGAGGTGATCTTCTGTTTGCACCAAGGCGCGATACCCGACAGAGTCGTCCTTCTTTAAAAAGACCTGAATGAAGAGCTGCAAAAGGTAGAAATGGATGAACGACAGAAAAAGGGCATTGTGATGACCTGGTGCATGGCACAAAGGCAACACAGTCAGAGAATGGTATGAGTCCCTTTATTGGCACCAACTTTGCCCCCAACATCCCTTTTACTCCACGGCCTGGAGAAAACCTTTTTCACAAACCTGCAGATACTCCAGTCTAAATGCTGTAAACAGAATGACTGCAATCAATCACTCCAGCAGGGCAAGATAATGAATCCCAAACCAGAAGAAGAATTCCAACAAAACAAATACACAGTAGCACGGTAATAATTCAAACAGTCCCAAGGAATGCCAGAGATGCAGATCACAACTCTCAACACTATATGAATTCAGCATTTGTTTCTGACAACGCCTCTCCCAACTGCCTCTCCTTTAAACTCCATCCCCAGGTGTGCCTTGTGAAGGGAATCTGGGCCCTTTCCTTCCTCATAAGTCATGTTGCTCTCTCCTAAATTCTTCCCTGCACACCTAGGATGAGGAGGGGGTGGGCCTTGGTCTTCATCTGAAAACTCCCTCTCCCTTGTTCTACCTCTCCCCCACTTTGCCCAGCCTGACTTTGCCCTTCCCCTGTTTCCTCCATAGACAATGGAGCCACTCTCCCGCTGTCAGCTGTTTGTCTTGCGTCTCAGAATCAGAATGACAGGACATGACAGGCATTCTCAAATCACAATCCTTGGCAAGGGATGTTTGATTTTAAAATAATGCAGCAGGGGCCTTGGGATCGAAAGCATGTGACAAGTGACGGATGCAGGCTGAGAACAAACCCCACATCTGAAGAACCGTTACCTGCTCAGGCCGGATGCTGCTTTTCTCCAGAGTGAAGGTGATGAGGGTATCCAAAAGTCGCTGCCCGGTTTCAGCGAGGTACAAGTTGATGGTGTAGGACTGGGCAGGGCAAGAAGGGGCTTCCTAGAGAGAGAGAGAGAGAGAGAGAGAGAGAGAGTAAACAGAGCAAAAGGGCCTTCCAATTCTTGCAAGAATGGAATTTACCGTACTTTTTGGAGTATAAGACGCACTTTCACCCCTTAAAAGTGGGTGAAAAATGCGGTGCGTCTTATACACAAAATGTTGCCAAAAACCCCGCCCACCCACTGGCCTCCACAATTAGGCCCATGTCGCGTTTTCTGCCTCAGTGCACCACATTTTCGGCCAGTTCCAGGCAGTGGCAGTTGGAGCTTGCTGAAAATGCAACACACAAAATGGGGCGTGCTGAGGCCAAGAACACACTGCGGGGAGGCCAAAAACGCAATGCGCGGAGGCAGTGATGGGCAGCGATGTGCTGTGAAAATCCCCACAGCCTGGAACGGGTCTAAAATGGAGCGTGTGGAGGCTGAAAACGCAACACGCCGAGGTGGCGATTGCTTCTGTCGATCCCCGCAGCATGGAGCAGCTGATTGGTGGTATTCCAGGAGACCAATCCAACTGCCAATCAGCTGTCCATGCTAAATCAGCCTGCAATAACGTGCTGAAGCTGATCAGGCTGCTTGCTGCAAGGATGCTAGTCAGATGAATACCGATGGATGCTGGTAGGCAGAGGCAATTTTTTTTCTTGTTTTCCTCCCCCAAAAAAGTAGGTGTGGTTTTATAATCTGGAGTGTTTTATACTCTGAAAAATACAGGCAAGTGCAGGGAAGTGAAAGATTTAACAAGACGCTTTGGATTCAAACAAGCACTTGCCATTTCAAGCAGCCTCATAAACTCTCCTTTAAGAAGAGGATGGGACAAAAATGTGTCTGAAATTGTAAAGGATTTCCTGTTTGAGAAGCAGGTTGGACTAGACCACCTCCCAGGTCCCTTCCAATTCTGTTATTCTCTTATAACAAAGTTTTAAAAAGCTTCAGGCTTCCTTTATTATCCAGACCAACTGGGATCCAGAACCATTAAAACAATCAGAGGCAACAGACTGTCACTTATCTAGCATGTTCTTTCCAAATCGCTGCTTTGAGACCCTTGTTTTGGGTCTTTTAACAGAATCTTCCAGCACAGCCAACAACTGTGAAGAGACATGATTTGTTTATCTAAATAGGGGCTTCATTAAAAAGTTGGAGGGGGCGCCAATTATTAGGAAGATTATTAGATTATTACCATATTTTTGGACTATAAAACACACCGGTTGTATAAGACACACCAAGATTTCAAAGAGGTAAGTAAAGAAAAAAGTTTTTGTCCTCCCCAGACAAACTCTGCAAGCTTCCAAAACCCTGTCTCGCCCTGTTTTTCGAACAAACTGACCCATTTTTCACCCATTTTTGCAAAAAATGGGGTATGCCGAGGGTCTGGGAATTCTGCAGAGTGCTCCTGGGGGCTGGGGAAAGGCAAAAACGCCCCAATTGTTCACACAAATGGGGCTTTGGGAGGCCAAAAATGGCTGTATTCAGTATATAAGATGCACCGATACTTCCACCCTCTTTTAGGGGGTGAAAGGTACGTTTTATACTCCGAAAAATACATATTTGCTTCCCAAATTCACCGTGTGCCTCAATTCTTAACATTCCAGCTGCAACATAGGGATGATAGATGCCTCCATTACAGAATTGTTGTAAAAAAAAACCCCTAGTCATACTCATTTCATGCATCGTTGTATATATTTACCCTTTCGCCCTTGCAGGCAAGGACAGCCGTCACCGTCTTCTCACCGGTAGTTGCAAAAGTCACAAGGCTGGCCTGGACATGTAATGCAGAGAAAGACGGTGAGAGATCAATAGTGCATGGATCACAAAAAGAAATTTGGGGCAAAAATTACACAAGTGGTTAGAAAAGACATCAGGAGAAAACGTAATCTTAAACCTCAACTTTTTAAAAAATTAGATATAATATCAGGGGGAAAAATGATAAACAAAGCATGTATTTAATATTGCATGCATTAACGAGGATTGCATAGCAGCCTAGCCATGGGACTGTTATCTTTTAACTCCTCTCACTCAGAAGCTGCCAAGATGAACTCACATGCGTGAATTTGGCTTGTATAAATGATGCTTTCTCGGTAAAAAGATTGATTTGAAAAATCAGCGTGTGGATTCCTCCTTTGTTTTCAATCTGGGTAGGCCCGGGATAGAACACTCACCTGGGGGAAATTCCGAAGGAGGCTCAAAATGCCATGCCGATATTGCAAGAGAGCGAAGTGGGTTGGCGACAGACGCAGGAAGAACTGAGGCCGGGGAGCTCTGGCTGGGTTTGGCTGCGTAGACAGGATACGGGCCTTGGAAATGTCTGCAAATTCCAGGCCAAGAGACTGCAGGAAGGTGGGAAAAAACAGACCATGCAATTCAGTCAAGCAAGGGGGAGCGACGAAACACCTGGAAAATTTTGTGCATTATAACTGCATTGGCCATAGTTGAAAGGAACGGAGACTTCCCTGTTCCAGGATCGAGTTCCAGCTTGTTGCTCTATGGCAGAGAAAATCCAAGGAGAGTGATGTGGTAGAGGCTGATATTTCTCTCTCTGGGCACAATGGGAATGTATTGTCAGAGTTATTTTAAATTGACATTGGAAACGTGGAGGATACCAGTCACTATACACTAACTACAGCAGGATGTCTTTCTTCAGAAGATTTCTTTACTTGCCAGTACTGTAGTATCAAAAACTATTACCTCTATACTATATTACAGAACAAACTCAAGCAAGCTAAACTACACCAGACCAGACCACAATTAACCATACTAAACCAACCACAAAACAGACTACACCATGGGCAGGCTCTATGACATGCGGACTTCAACTCCCAGAATTCTTGAATTAGCATGATTGGTTCAGGAATTCTGGGAGTTGAAGTCCATAAGTCATAGAAGAGCCAACTTTGCCTACCCCTGGACTACACCATACAAAGGTGCATTACAATATATACAAGTATTGACCAATCAGGTCTTAGAACAGATTGCATTGTTCTGCCAATGCACCATGACTCAGCATTCCTTCTATTTTACAGTAATTACAGCATTTCCACTGTACTTGCAATATTTACCTCAGATTTAAATTGCTGTCAGATTAAATTTAAGTTGTCAGGTTTAAATCCTGACAAAAATTTCCTGCAAAAACTTTGCACTAGCAACACAAAGGGCATCCCGTCAATAATCACTCTGCTCCACTCAGACTCCACCCCACAAGGGATTCTTCAGAAGAATCTCTCAGCTTTACCAAAATGGACCAGCCAGGCTTGTTTCTGGACCGGCAAGCAGTGTTCCCTCTAATTTTTTTGGGGGGTGGGCGGAAAAGTATAGTGTCTGAGCGGCAGTCCTTTCTGGACCGGGCGGCACAGAAATAATAAATAAATAAACAAATAAACAAACAAACAAACAAACAAATAAAAAACCCACCCTGTTTTGCCTCAGAGAATTTCAGAATAAAATACTGTACTGTGTGTCTATAACAGTGAGCTCATAATAGGGCAACTCTATCAATATCAAAATGCCACTTAAATAGTTGAGCTAGTTTCAAACTAGATTTTGATTTTCTTTCTCTCTTCCTTACTCCCATTCTTTTTCTTTCTCTTTTCCTTCCTCTCTTTTTTCTATCTGTTTCTCTCTCTTCCTCTCTTCCTCTCTCTCTCCTTCCCTCTCACTCTTTCCCTCTCGGCTTCTGGGCAGGTTTGGAAAACTCTGAGTTGATGATGATTTTTAAGTGAGCGATTGCTCACTGCTCAGCTTAGAGGGAACTATGCCGGCAAGGCTTGTTTCTGGACCCCTCTCACCTGCAGTGGAACCTCCTTCACCTCCTCCTCTGCCTCCAGAGACAAGGTGTAAAGGGACTGGGTGGCTGGGTTCACACACACCAACGTGGCTTCTTCTACGATGTTGCAAGTGCCAGCTAGATTCCTCAGCCAGGGAGCTGCCACCCTGATCTACGAAAAGCAAAAGAGATGGCAACTCACACCTTATCCCAGTTGAGATTGATCTCAGGCCAGCAAAGGCGAAATCCATGTGGCAGAAAATGAACAGCCTGCTTAAAGGCACAGGTGCACCCAAAATAATAATAATAATAATAATAATAATAATAATAATAATAATAATAATAATAATTTATTAGATTTGTATGCCGCCCCGCTCCGAAGACTCAAGGCGGCTTACAACACAATACACAATATACAAATCCAATATTAAAAACAGATAAAAATCCTTATCATAAAAAGGTTCATCACACAACTCAAACAAAAACATGCATAACTCGTATTAGCTAAAGGGCATATCAACTTCCCCAAGCCTGGCGACATAGGTAGGTTTTTAGGAGCTGGCGAAAGGCAAGGAGGTTGGGGGTAGTTCTAATCTCCGGGGAGAGTTGATTCCAGAGGGCCAGGGCCACCACAGAGAAGGCTCTTCCCCTTGGTCCCGCCAGACAATATTGCTTAGTTGACCTGGAGAAGGCCAACTCTGTGGGACTTTATCGGCCGCTGGGGTTCGTGTGGTAGAAGGCGATCCCGGAGGTATTCTGGTCCGATGCCATGAAGGGCTTTATAGGTCATTACCAACACTTTGAATTGTGACCGGAAACTGATCGGCAATCAATGCAGGCTGCAGAGTGTTGATGAAACATGGGCATATCTGGGGAAGCCCATGATTGCTCTCACAGCCACATTCTGCACGATCTGAAGTTTCCGAACACTCTTCAAAGGTAGCCCTATGTAGAGAGCGTTACAGTAGTCGAACCTCGAGGTGATGAGGGCATGAGTGACTGTGAGCAGTGACTCCCGGTCCAAATAGGGCTGCAACTGGTGCACCAGGCGAACCTGGGCAAACGCCCTCCTCGCCACAGCCGAAAGATGGTGCTCTAATGTTAGCTGTGGATCGAGGAGGACTGACATCATTGTAGAAACATCGAAAAATAGAAGATTGACGGCAGAAAAAGACCTCATGGTCCATCTAGTCTGCCCTTATACTATTTCCTGTATTTTATCTCACAATGGATATATGTTTATCCCAGGCATGTTTAAATTCAGTTACTGTGGATTTACCAACCACGTCTGCTGGAAGTTTGTTCCAAGCATCTACTACTCTTTCAGTAAAATAATATTTTCTCACGTTGCTTTTGATCTTTCCCCCAACTAACTTCAGATTGTGTCCCCTTGTTCTTGTGTTCACTTTCCTATTAAAAACACTTTCCTCCTGAACCTTATTTAACCCTTTGACATATTTAAATGTTTCGATCATGTCCTCCCTTTTCCTTCTGTCCTCCAGACTATACAGATTGAGTTCATTAAGTCTTTCCTAATACGTTTTATGCTTAAGACCTTCCACCATTCTTGTAGCCCGTCTTTGGACCCGTTCAATTTTGTCAATATCTTTTTGTAGGTGAGGTCTCCAGAACTGAACACAGTATTCCAAATGTGGTCTCACTAGCGCTCTATATAAGGGGATCACAATCTCCCTCTTCCTGCTTGTTATACCTCTAGCTATGCAGCCAAGCATCCTACTTGCTTTTCCTACTACCCGACCACACTGCTCACCCATTTTGAGACTGTCAGAAATCACTACCCCTAAATCCTTCTCTTCTGAAGTTTTTGCTAACACAGAACTGCCAATACAATACTCAGATTGAGGATTCCTTTTCCCCAAGTGCATTATTTTACATTTGGAAACATTAAACTGAAGTTTCCATTGCTTTGACCATTTATCTAGTAAAGCTATTTACCATATTACAGACCCCTCCAGGAATATCAACCCTATTGCACACTTTAGAGCAGCGTTTCCCAACCGGTGTGCCGCGAGACATGGCCAGGTGTGCCGCGAGAAGTTCCAGCTGGGCGGGGCGCTGCTGGCGCCCCTGCCTGAATGTCGTCCTGTGGATGGTCTTGGGCTTCACAGTCGCTTCCTGGTTCCCTCTCCTCCCACCGCCTGTGTCTCCCGCCGTCGCCTCCCACCAAGCCGTCTCCCGTTGCCGTGGGTTCCTCGAGTGGGAGCTGCCGCTTCCCTCCGTCCAGCTCAGCCACGCTGCCGTAGAAAGCACAGAGGTTATTGCCACCGCTTCTGCCTCCACTCAGGGAGCCACCGTGGTCACCGCGCCTTTTCCTCTCGCTCAGCTCAACCACGGTGGCTCCCTGAGTGGAGGCAGAGGTGGCGGCAATAACCTCTGCACTTTCTACGGCAGCGTGGCTGGGCTGCCTGGAAGGAAGCGGCAGCTCCGAGGAATGAGGCGCTGGCGGTAGACACAGGCGGAGGGAGGAGAGGGAACCAGGAAGTAAAGCCCAAGACCAGCCACAGGACGACCTTCAGCCAGGGGCACCAGAACCGCACGCAGCCATGGTGGGAGCAGCATGAGGTAGCAACGAGGCGCGAGGACAAGCAGGCAGCTTGGCGGAGGGGAAGCGCTGAGGGGCTCTCCTCCTTCCCCACCCCCGCGCTTCTCTCCTGCCCTGGCTTTCGCTTCGCCCCATGATTTCCCCGCAATTTCATCCAGGCCACCTCTTGCCTCCTTTTGAACTGCGGGGAAATCTGCGGGCGAAGCAAAAGCCAGGGCGGGAGAGAAGCGGGGGGGGGGGAAGGAGGAGAGCCCGTCAGCGCTTCCCCTCCGCCAAGCTGCCTGCTTGTCCTCGCGCCTCGTTGCTACCTCCTGCCTTTTTCCAGGGGCCTTTGGAAGGCACCCAGGGAAGGGGGGGATTGGGGGTGGCTTCTCGTCCTCCTCATCCGGCTGCTAACGCCCGCCCGGTCCCTCTTGCAGTCCCTTCACCGAGCGCTTTTGTCCCAGGCTGTCAGCGAAAGGGCTGCAGGACAGGCGGGGCAGGCGTTCTTCTCACAGCTGAGGCAGGATTTGGAATGTCGGGTGTGTGTGCGTGCCCCTGCCACCCGGAACATTTAAAATAAGAAAAACCTTTGCCGGCCTCCACAGAGAAGAAAGGAAGAGAGAGAAAGAGAGAGAGAGCAAGAGAGACATAGCAAGAGAGGCAGAGAGAGAGACAGAGAAAGAGAAAGAAAGAAAGAAAGAGAGCTAGCAAGAGAGAGAGAAAGAGAGACAGAGAAAGAGAGACAGAGAGAGAGAGAGAAAGAGATAGCAAGAGAGAGAGAAAGAGAGAGAAAGAAAGAGAGAGAATGAAAGAGATAGCAAGAGAGGCAGAGAGCAAGGGAGAGAGAAAGACATATAGGGAGGGAAGGAGGGAGAGAGAAAGAGAGCAAAAAAGAGAGGAAGAAAGAAAGAGGGATGGAGAGAGAGAAAGAAGGGAAGGAAGGAAGAGAGAGAAAGAGTGAGGGAGAAATAGAGCGAAATGGAGGAAGATTTTTTTTTGTCAAAACTTTTCTTTAGCCGCCACCCCCCCCCCCACCCCCGTTCAGTGTTCCCCAGGATTTTGAAAATATGAATAATGTGCCGCGGCTCAAAAAAGGTTGGGAAACACTGCTTTAGAGCAGAGGTCCCCAACCTTTTTTGCACCAGGGACCGGCTTTAAGCTAGACCAATTTTCCACGGCCCGGGGGGCGGGGCTTTGGTCATATGGGGGTGGGGTTATGGAGGGGTGGAGCTTAGTGACGCAGCCCTCCACACTTCTCCACAGGACGGGGGAGTCAGGAGGCTCCTTTGGCGGCTGGGGGCTGCCTGGCTTTGTGATTTTGGCTGGGGGGGGGAGTTAGGAAGGTCCTACTTCTCCACCCCCCAGCCAAAAATTCAAAGCCTATCTGCTGGATACGGGCAATGAGTGGGACAGAGCGGCGCGGAAGCCTCTTGCAGCAGCTGCTACAGCCACCGGCTTCCGCGCCGCTCGTCCCACCCATCGCCCGTATCCAGCAGAAGCTGCTGCCTGAGTGCTCTTGGCCGGCGGGATTCAAAGTGCTGGGGTGGGGGGTGTCCCGACAGCCCCCCCACCCCAGTGCTTTGCCTCCTGCTGGGACACCCCCCACCCCAGCACTTTGAATCCCACCGACCAAGAGCACTCGGGCAGCAGCTTCTGCTGGATACGGGCAATGGGTGGGACGAGCGGCGCGGAAGCCTCTTGCAGCAGCTGCCACAGCCACCGGCTTCGGCGCCGCTCGTCCCGCTAATTGTCCGTGTCTGGCAGAAGCTGCTGCCCGAGTGCTCTTGGCCGGCGGGATTCAAAGTGCTGGGGTGGGGGGTGTCCCAGCGGGAGGCGAAGCACTGGGGTGGGGGGGCTATCAGGACACCCCCCACCCCAGCACTTTGAATCCCGCCAGCCAAGAGCACTCGGGCAGCAGCTTCTGCCAGACACGGGGAATGAGCGGGATGAGCGGCGCCGAAGCCGGTGGCTGTGGCAGCTGCTGCAAGAGGCTTCCGCGCCGCTCTGTCCCACTCATCGCCCGTATCCAGCAGATAGGCTTTGAGTTTTTGGCTGGGGGGGGACTTAGGAAGGTCCTACTTCCCCCCCCCCCAGCCAAAAGCTCAAAGCCTATCTGCTGGATACGGGCGATGAGTGGGACAGAGCGGCGCGGAAGCCTCTTGCAGCAGCTGCCACAGCCACTGGCTTTGGCGCCGCTCGTCCCGTTCATCGCCTGTATCCAGCAGATAGGCTTTGAGTTTTTGGCTGGGGGGGGGAGAAGTAGGACCTTCCTAACTCCCCCCCAGCCAAAATCACAAAGCCAGGCAGCCCCCAGCCGCCAAAGGAGCCTCCTGATTCTCCCCGCCCTGCCCGACGCCCCACCCTGTCCTGCATAATGTCCTCTGCCGGGAGGACAGCGGCGCCGCGGACCGGCTGGAAAACCCCAACGGCCCGGTCCCGGTCCGCGGACCGGCGGTTGGGGACCTCTGCTTTAGAGTCATCGGCAAATAGGCAAACCTTCCCTACCAAACCTTCCCCTATGTCACTCTCAAACATATTAAAAAGAATAGGACCCAGAACGGACCCTTGTGGCACACCACTTGTAACCTGTCTCTGCTCAGAATACTCGCCATTAACTATAACTCTCTGATGTCTACGCTTCAGCCATCTTGAAATCCACTGAACTATCCAGGAATTAAGTCCAATCTTCACTAATTTATCTATCAACTCTTTATGTGGAACCGTATCAAAGGCTTTGCTGAAGTCCAGATAGGCAATATCCACGGCACCATAACATAACAGAAACACTTTGTCAGTACTACGTACTGCACTGGTTGGGTTTGTCAATATATGAACTAGCCAGCAATGTATGTTTGGAGGAAATAGTATAATGTGACTTTAAAGGCTAGGCTGCAATAATGTTTTAAAAGGGAGACAGATGTGCTGCTCTCTATTGGGTTGTATTGCATTGCATTGCATTGCATTGCATTGCATTGCATTGCATTGCATTGCATTGCATTGCATTGATGGCTACTGTGGTTAGTATTGACAATGCTTGCTATATTGCTGTGTGCTAAGTTATGCTATGCGTTAAAGTATCTGTATCTGCTAAGATACAGCTGTGTACTTAATACTCTGTGTGCTAATAGATAAGTAGCTGTTTGCTTAATACTGCTGTGTGCTAAGATATCGCTGTGTGCTAATAATATACTATATTACTATGTGCTAAATATTGGTCTGTGTACTTGTTGTGTGCTACACATTGGTCTATGGATTGCATTATGGTATTGTATGGAACTGTGTGTAATATTAATGATTAGTGCTATATGTTTAGAACTGTATATGATTACTTAATTTGGATATGTATATAGCTGACTGTATATATTGCTTGGTCTATTGTATACATTGTGAATAATATTTATACTTCTACTGATTAGTCTGTGTTATTGGCTGAACAACCACCACTGCCACATATACTCTGTTTTCAAGTTCGGTATTCTAACACTGGTAATAAGCCCAGTGTGGACTGCTAACACACTTTTTGCGAGATTACTCTCCTCCCTTCCCTCAGCCAACCTGTCAAAAGAAATCCCATTTGGAATCCCAATTTTTGCTTCACCTGTCGCGTCATTTCACCGTCCTCGACGCTGAAAGTCAGGATGCTGAGGTGGCTTTGCGGGGAAATTCCAACAACATACATCACGCCCGTTCCGTGGGAATAGACCAACTGATACTGGATAATCTCGCTGATAAAGGAAAAGCAGGTGCGAATTTACAGGGTGTCCAGGGGGAAAGACATTTTGAAATTCCCTGATACTTCCCCGACATTTCCCTGTAACTTGCGATCTAGTTAAGGTGCGGTCATAGATAACATCATACCAAACGGCTAAGCCATGGAGAAATATCGGTAGCTGAGGAAGCAAGTGGTTGCCACAGTTATACTCATTTTTGCTTGATTCTGCCAGGCAGCACGATCCGTTTTTGTTTTTTGTCACATGATTTTCCCCTGACTTTTAAACATTTTAATAATTTGGCTTTTTCCCCTGATTTATTGTTTTTTTCACGAATTCCCTGATATTTCCTGAACCGCCGATTTCCCCAATAATTCCGATTTCCCTGTTTTCCAGGTTTGCTGGACATCCAGCATCATCGGGTTGTCTGTTTTAAACCAATTGGCTGTCATTCTCAGAGATACTAATTTCTGGGCCAAAATGAAATCATTCTTAAAGATTGTTATAAAATACCTAAAATGAGAGATACAGCTCTGAAGACACTTAAAAGGTTGCTTGTTTACAATCCATCTTGTTTAGTGACCACAGTTGGTACTAGCAATTCAGCTGTCACTAACTGAAGCTGTAACTGGGCTTAGGGTCTTAACTTGGCTTTCTCTTTCCTGCAAAAGTTATGGTTGTAAAGTTTAAAGTTATTTTTTTTCCAGTCACCATTGTATCTGAATGGTCGCTAAATGAGTCCGTTGCTAAACAAGGACAATCTGTAATCTATGGTCTGTTGCTGAGAAACCTAAAGTGCAAAAAATGTGCTAGCACAACAGAATATTTCTGCTTTATGAACATGAGCAAGGTTACAGTCAGGGTTAAAGGCTGCAGGTTTTTTAAGTCACCAAATCAACCCACCTTTCAGGCAAATGTTCTATCCATTTTTGGTAACCGTTGGAGAGATAATGTAGGAGGAGCGAATTTTTCTTCAAAATGGCTGCATACTTCACAGCATCTTGGACTCCCACCAAACTAGCCATCTGAAAACTTAATTTTAAGAATTCATTTTTTTTTTTAAAAAAGGGATTGCTTTACTCATTTGTTTAAACTTATATAAAAGGGATTGCTTTATTCATTTATTTAAAGTAATCTTAAAAGACTCACCTGCCAGCGTCCATCAAAACCTCCCAATTCAGGCCACCAATGTTTGTTTCCCAAGAGCGCAGGATACGACCCCCGTTGGAAACGGTGATGGCATCTGCAGAAAAGCAGGTGCAGAAAGTTACAAAATTCACGAACACGTCGCCCTCTGTTGAGATGGCTAAGTTAAACTGCTCCCCACACCCTGCCAGATTTTCCAAATGCCGAATGGGTCTTTCAGAGGCATTTTTTTTCAACTTTTCATCAGGAATATATTATTAGTCTGTTAAATATAAGAAGAATTTGAATTAGAATCACTCGAGGAAAGATAAAGAGGAAGAAAGAGGAAGTAGAAAGGGAAGGGAGAAGAAGAGAAGGAAAGGAGGGAAGTAGGAGGGAGAGAAGGAGAAAGAAGGCAGAAGGAGGAGATGGAGATAGAGGGAGGAGAGTGTAAAAAAAAGAAAGAAGAAAAACAGACTGATGAACAGCAGCATAAAATAGGTGCCAGAATAAGATAAGAAGTTATGATTGATGTCAAGGTTCCAGGTAGCATCCAACTAAATCAAAGTCCGAGTCAAAGTGCTCCTCAAAATTCCAATTTATTGATGGAGCCTTCCTGGCACCTACACTAGGAAACCTGAAGCTGAGTTTCCCACCCAGGTGAAAGTTCACATCCCTTGTCCCTCACCCACAAACTTGTCATGTTGCCTATTCAGATTGTGCCAGCGTGGCAAGTCCTTCCTGTGCTTCCGCCCAGGTGGGTGGGCACAGGATGGCCTTGAACCACTCAAAAGAATGCTTTGTGGCTGCATCTGTCCCCTCATGAAAATCACCCCTCCCAAGTTCCCACAAACATCAGGCCTTCTATGGATAATGTGGCAAGCCATTAATTTATCACCAACCTCTGCACCAGCTTGACAACTGATTGGATAAAAATGTATAATTATGTATGTTACTGATCTGTTTCAAGGAATGTGCAAAGAAATTGTGGAGAAAGAATTAAAAAACGTTTACCAAAAACAAAAAGAGAGAGACATTTTTCAACTTGTGAGCTAAAACCAAAAATCAAGAAACAACATCCCAATAGTCCTCGGCTTACAATCATTCACTGAGTGAACGTTCAAAGTTACAGCAACACAGGGAGAAAAGGGATTTGCCACCATTTCTCCACTCAACGACCATTGCAGCCTCCTCACTCTTGGTCATATGGCTGAAATTTAGAGGCTCGTATTTTTGATGGTTGCAGTGTTCCCAGGGTCATGTGATCACCTTTTAGCAAACCATTGACATTTAATAACTAGGTTGTTAAGTGAATCTGGTTTCTAGGAAGCCAGATTCACTTAACAACATTGTTATTAAATTTGTCTCTGGAGATTCTCAAGTCATCCAGGTCATGGTTGTCCCAAAGATGCTTGGTTTTCCTTTTGAAGACATTTCGTTTCTCATCCAAGAAGCTTCTTCAATTCTGACTGGATTGGTGGTGATGAATGGAAGGATTGATGCTCCTTGCAGAGAGCTGGTCAGTTGGGGAAACAAAACAACCACTTCACAAATGCATGGCTCAGCATAGGAGAACCCATCAGGACTAGATTCAGCAGTCCCTCTTCATTTAAAAGACATAGGCCGCTCTTTTGAAGACAGCCAAGTCCACTTTTTTGGACAGAGGACGGCTGCTTTGAAAGAAGAGGGGTCCAAGAGGCCATCTGTGTCCAAAATGAACAGCCCCCCTCCCCTTCAACAGAGGGGGAGGGATACGATATCTTCTATCACCAATCTACAACACAGTCTTTTCAGCCATTCCAAGAAGGCTCCACACCTATTTGCATCACTCAGTTGACCCTGAGGACCCAGATAAACCTCCCAAGTGGCCTCAATGACCCTCAAAAAGGATGCCAAAGACGAGCTGTCTGCAAGGAGTATCAATCCTTCCGTTCCCCATTAATCCACTCAGAGCTGAAGAAGCTTCTCCGATGAGAAGCGGAAAGTCTTCAAAGCAAAACAAAGAAAATCCAGTTGCCTCTTTTAAAAAAAGGCACCTTTGGGAAAACTTTATTACTAACTTAACAACTGCAGCGATTCATTCAACAACTGAAGCAAAAAAGGGCACAAAATGGAGCAAAACTCTGTCTCACAACAGAAAACTTTAGCTCAATTGTGGTCATATACTGTATGTCTACATATCCTGCCCACGTGGAGAAAGAGTGGGAGCAAATGAGAAATGGCTCCCAGGGTACCGCCCCCTTCCTCACCTTGCCCATGGATCAACATGGCATCCACGGCCCCTTCAGGAGTTCCTTTGTCCACATGTCGCCACACTAGAGGGGGGAAGAGAGAGAAAGAAAAAAACCCCAATCAGCCTTTGAAAAAGGCCTTGCACCAACGCCAGAGGCAGCGCTCTTTCTCATTCAGGGGAGGCCCTTCCACTCCCCAGGAAGCGCTTTAAGCCGGGCACCCAAATGACACGCACAGATTTCACCGCTGCGGGAGTTCAGGGCAGCCACCACATTCTCCTCCGTAGCCACAATCAGCTTCTTGGAGGCAGGAGAGGCTTCCAAAAAGGCGAATTTGAGCTTCCCCACATACTGCTGCCTCCTGCAACACAAGCAAAGGGGGGGGGGGGGATCACATTTTCATCAACTGAAATAATGGGGATGGGAATATGGGTTCTGAGATGCAACTCTTGTCTCTGGCTGTGATAGTCCAGCAACCCCCTCCTCACCTTCTATCTATTTAGGTGCTTCTAAAATGTACTGGCTTGCCCATCTTACTACATAACAACGAGAGGCTTACAAGCGTAAAATCTGAAATATTTGTAAGGTAAGATTGCACACCCTTTTCACTCCACAAAGCACAAGGCTCCCCCAGGTAAATTCTATTAGCTGAGTGATTTATTTAGTGCACTGAAGATGCTACCTAGTTAGGTCACGAAACATTTGCAAGGAAACAACAGAGCACCAAGAACTCCACGGTCCTCTTCTTCTTCTTCTTCTTCTTCTTCCTCCTCCACTCTACAAATACCCCACCCTCCTAGCACTGAAGATGTTACCTAGGTGGGTTACAAAACACCTGCAAAAAGCAGCGAAGCTCAAAAGAGAACCAAGAACCCCTCAGATCAATATTTCTTTCCTTCCTTTATCTATCCCTCCTTATTTCCAATTCATTTATTTATTTCCTTCCTTCCTGTCTCCCTCTTTCTTTCGCTTTCTATTCCTTCCTCCTTCTCTTGACTTTGGTACCACTAGCATTAATGATGTTTCCTAGCTGGGTCATGAAACTTCTGCAAGAAATTCACCCAGGTCAAGAGCACACCAAGGACCCTTCATGTCAACCCCAAACTGTAAATATTCCTTCCTTCTTTCCAATTCCTTCCTGTCCCCCTCTCTCCCTTGACTTTGGTACTAGCACTAATGAGGTTACCTAGTTGGGTCATGAAACCTCTGCAAGAAAACCGCCAAACTTAAAGAGCACCAAAGATCCCTTGTGCCAACCCTTAGCTGCAAAACTTTCTTCCTTCCTTATTTCCAATTCATTTATTTCCTTCCTTCTTTCTCTTCTGTCTCCCTGCCTCTCTTGACTTTGAATAGAATTCTTTATTGGCCAGGACCCCTCATGTCAACCCTGAGCTACAAATACTCTCCTCTTTAGTAGTCTGGGCAAATAAAGCTCAGAGAAGCAGCTGCCTTCCACCGCCAGAAGACCCCTAATTTAAGGCCCGATTTGTCACGTCTGGATATCAACACCACTATTTGCCCTCCTCCTCGCACTCCCCCCGCCCCCCAAGGCTAGCAGCAGCAGCGCCTGCCTCCCTTTCTAGTGGCGGGCAGTTCCGCAGGCCAACCCTGAGGGCGTTGCCCTTATGAGGTGAGGCACCCACCAGTCGAACTTGCCCACTTGGTCCTCATAAACGGCGCTTGTCGGCGGGGGAAGCCAAGAGAGGAGCAGGAGGGAAAAAATAAGCAGCGGACAGAGGGGGACCGCCATGACAGCCAAAAGGAGACAGGAGCCGGAAGAGGGGGGCGAAGCCTCCGCTATCCCGTCAGGCTCTGTGCAACCATAGAGGCAAGAGATAGACTTCCGGTTTTTGGTCCATAGAGGTACGAATGTTGTAGAGTGACCTTAAGGTGGGGGAGGAAAGAGTCACATCCTGCTCGGTTTAGTTCCTCAACTGGCTTTCTTTATCATATTTAAGACGGGAATCATTTCAAACAAACCATAAAAACGAATATAGAATAACAAACAAACGGGAAAAATCAAACTGTGAAAGAAATACATAGATATACATTGGTCCCTCTCATCAGGCACCGCGTGAAAGGCCCGCGGCGAAGGCCCTCACCAGTATGTGTGTGTGGGGGGGTAGTTGAGAGGCAGACACGAATATTGCCCGATTGGGATGGGGAGGAATAAAACCGAAAAATAAAATTAAAACAGACCGAAATGGGGGAAGAGACATCTCTTATAAAGAGGCTAACAAGGCATATTCGTTTCCCCCGTGAGGCTTACATTTCGTTTTATTTATTTATTTTCCTCACTCGGGAAATCAGGCGCTGCTGTGGACACCTTATTTTTTCCCGTAGGCCAGGCAAAGTCGGCTCTTCTATGACTTGTGGACTTCAACTCCCAGAATCCTTGAGCCTGTCGTACTAGCTCAGGAATTCTGGGAGTTGAAGTCCACGTGTCATAGAAGCGCCGACTTTGCCTACCTCTGCCGTAGGCATACGAGGCTGCGCCCAAGGCTCCGCCCACCATCGATGCTGCCGGAGGAAGCTACACGTGGGTGGCCGCGATGCCCAAGTCCAAGCGGGACAAGAGGGGTGAGTATGTGTGGAGTTATCTCCCCCCCCCCCGGGGTCAGGGGTCACTCTCTCCCCCCCCCCCCTGCTCTGTTTCTCTTTCTCCTCCCCATAAATTACAATTAGAATTATTTTACTGCCCGTGTGATTGGACACACAAGGAATTTGTCTTTGGTGCATATGCACTCAGCGTACATAAAAGAAAAAGATACATTTGTCAAGAATCATGAGGGACAACACTTCATGATTATGGGGGTCAAATAAGCAATGAGGAAACAATCAATATTAATATAAATCTTAAGGATACAAGCAACACGTTGCAGTCATACAGTCATAAGTGGGAAGAAATGGGTGATAGGAATGATGAGAAAAAACTAGTAGTAAGAGTAGTGCAGACTTAGTAAATAGTTTGACATTGTTGAGGGGATTATTTGTTTAGCAGAGTGAGGGCGTTCGTGAAAACAACTGTTCTTGTGTCTAATTGTCTTGGTGTGCAGTGCTCTGTAGCGACATTTTGAGGGTAGGAGTTGAAACAGTTTATGTCCAGGATGCGAGGGGTCAGTAAATATTTTCACTGCCCTCTTTTTGACTTATGCAGTATACAGGTCCTCAATGGAAGGCAGGTTGGCAGCCATTGTTTTATCTGCAGTTCTGGTTACTCTCTAAAGTCTGTATGACAAACTCAATGACTCCCCCCCCCATAGGGGTTTTACACAACCCTATTTGTTTGTACAACAGCCCTGCCAGATAGACTAGGCTGCAAAACAACGCCCTGAATCAAGAAAGAGGTCAGGGGTCTCCCTCTCTTCCCCAACTGGGCACTTTCTCTCCCCCCCATAAAGACCCCCTCTCTAGGGAATGGCCTTTGCTTTTGCACAACCCTATTTGTTTGCACAACAGCCCTGCCAAGTAGGCTAGACTGCAAAACAGATTGTTGTTACATTATTTATTACATGTTGTAAGCCACCCAGAGTCCGACAGGAGTTGGGCGGCTTAGAAGTAAAATTAATCAATCAATCAATCAACTTCCTGAATAAAGAAGTGGGTTAGTGAGGACAGGGAACCTCCCTCCCAGGAATCAGGGGTCTCTCCCCTCCATTCTTACCGCCCCATAAATCCCCCCCGGGTATCGTTTTTGCTTTTGCACAACAGCCCTGCCAGGTAGACTAGGCTGCACAAAGACAACATCCGGCATGGTTGATAGCGGTGGCCTTTGTCTCCTATTCATTCCCCCCCCCTCTTCAAGGAGGGTGGGGGGAAACCCTTTGGTACCCAAATAGTGATGATTCCCATCTCTTTCGTTGTGTTGAGGATGCTTGGGGTTGTAGTACACTCCAGAGCAGCGGGGTCTCCAACCTTGGCCACTTTAAGATACGTGGACGTCAATTCCCAGAATTTCTCAGCCAGCTTTGCTGCGGAACAAAGGTCTCAGAAATACAGGCTTTTAAACAGACATAAAGGATTTGCTAAACATCTTCAAATGAATATTTTTTTAAAAAAAATTTAAACTATTGTACTTATGACTGTTGTTAGCCACTTTGAGTCTGTTTTGTAATGAGCAGCATATAAATACAATAAATAAATAATAACTAATATTTCACTTCACGCACTTGTGTATATGAGATTCAAACAAATACTTCAGAGGCCACTTGGTTCTTAGCAGCGTTAAAGGTTTCATATATGTTGGTAAAAAATACAAAAATTCTTCAGGGTTCGGTACGGAGAAACAGATAGGTTGGAAGTGTTTTTATGTCTATATGAATTAGGCCGATTTTAAAAAGAGACCATGTTATATATTCTCTTAAAACTAGGGAAATTTCAATTATGGGAGTTGGAAGTCCACAAGTCTTAAAGTTGCCTGGATTGGAGACCTCTGCTCCAGAGTATCCACTGTTCAACTCGGTTTTCCCTTGCTCTAATGCAGTGATGGCAAACCTTTTTTTCCTCGGGTGCCAAAAGAGCATGCGTGCGTGCTATTGTGCATGCACGAATGCCCACACCCATAATTCAATGTCCAGGGAGGGCGAAAACAGCTTCCCATGCCCTGTGGAGACCAGAAACAGCCTGTTTCCCAATTTCTGGTGGGCCCAGTAGACTCGTGTTTCACCCTCCCCAGGCTCCAAAAGCTTCCCTGGAGCCGTGGAAGAGTAAAAACACCTTCCTCCATCCCCACAGAGGTTCTCTGGAAGCTAAAAACTCCCTCCCAGACCCTCTGAATGGAGCCAAAAATCAATGTGTATGTCACACACATGCATGTTGGAGTTGAGCTAAGGCAACAGCTCGCGTGCCAGCAGATATGGCTCCACATACCACCTGTGGCACCTGTGCCATAGGTTCGCCATCACTGCTCTAATGTTTTCCTTTGTTTTTAAGGGCAGGATTCCTTGCTACCATTTACAATATGGCCTTGAAAGTGGACTGGAGAAACTCCAAGGAGGGGATGGTTTAATTGATTAATCTCCCCTACTCCCAACTCATTTCATTGCAGAAAGTATTCTTAGTCGAGATCGGTTGGCCTCCTAAAGCTTATCCCGAATCTCTAAATCTTATATGGAAGCTTTTTTAAAAAAAGAAATACCATAACACTCTTGGGCTGATAGAAGTCACTAGTTCACAACATGGTGGGAAATGCAGATATTTAAAACCAAGTAGCGAATGGCAAATCTGAAGGAGCGTGTATTTGAATTTCTTGCAGAGATTACAGCTGTTTCCTCTATAAATTATTATTTTTTCCTTCCTTCCTTCCTTCCTTCCTTCCTGTTCCATTGTCCTTGCACTCTAGTACAATTTCCAAATGAAACTGCAATCACATTTCCCAAACATTCCCTGTTGAATACTGAACCTGTGTCTTTCTTCCTTGCAGTCTCCTTAACCAAAACCACCAAGAAAGGTTTGGAAGCTAAGCAAAACCTGATAGAAGAGGTAAGCAAAGTGGTACGCCAGCTGTTGAGCAATTGTTCAGTTTAAATGCTCCTTTAAAGGGGTTATTTGGCAGGATTTTGTTAATTTCATGAACATTAGAAAGGATTTCAATTAATGAATTTGCAATTAGCTATAGCAATATAAGCCAGGTTTTCTGTGGGAAAATACTGGTGTGGACCTGTGGGACTTCCTCAAAATTTTGGGTATGGAAAAATCAAGCACGAAACAAACCGCCAAATACTTTTTTGTCCTTAGCTACGAAAATGCGTGGACACCTACAAATGCCTCTTCGTTTTCTCTGTTGCCAACATGAGAAACAACAAACTGAAGGATATACGCAGCGCTTGGAAACACAGCAGGTGAGTGTGTCTTTCGCACAGCCTTGACATTTCTGCTTCTAAAAAATGAAGAAACTTCCGGGGTAACCACACCAGGGGTGGGTTTTGTTGTGAGTGTTCCCTGTCAGCCTCTGGAAATGTCAGACTCAGAGGAAGAAGAAGACGCAGAGCAGAGGAGATGAGAGCGTAGTAGAAAATCCATCAGACATTAGCATGGAAAGCAATTCTTCAGAAAATGGGGGAGTAGCTGATAGTCCTTGGTTAAGTGTCAAATTAAGAGGTGGACGTCTGCCACTGTGTCCGATAAGTAATCCTTTGATGTTTTTGTGATATACTGTGCCAAATTAGATTTAACATGAATCAGAGATAAGATGGTGCCCAGTAATCATGCCTTAGCTCATTAGAGAAGATTTATAGATGCAGCCTGAGAGATCGGAATGTGCCTTCACATTGTAATTTTGATGATTTTCTGGCGTGTCAGAGAAATAGACTATTTAGTTTCAAAATACAGGCCTTGAAGGAGAGTTTGTGGAGCAATTGTAGCTTGAACAGAACAGGTTTTACCTCATCTTGCTGCCGGTTCACATTTTTCCGCGCCAAAATTTACAAAGCGAAAAACAAGATGGCAGCACATGTGCAGTGCTGAAAACCTGGCTTCTACACAAGCGCAGAAGGGAAAAAAAATGTTTTAAAGATGGCGATGACCGACTGGTAGCAACAGAACTGGCTCCGTGATGTCACCAGCAGTTTGCTCCCGGTTCTGTAGAACAGGTGTGAACTGAGAGGACGCCACCTCTGAATCGCACCTTCCCTCCCTATACAATATTCCATTAAATTCTCTGAAACTTGTGACAGGGTGTCTAGCAAATTTGGAAAACAGGGAAATATCGGTGAATCGGCAGTTTGGGAAATATCAGGGAATTTGTGGGGAAAAAATGGAATAAATCAGGAAAAAAACCAAACTGTATTAAAATGTTTAAAAGTCAGGGAAAAATCATGTTTTTTAAAAAACGGATCACGCTGCCTGGCAGAGTCAAGCAGAAAATGAGCGTAACTGTGGCAGCAACTTGCTTCCTCAGCTATCGATATTTCTCCACGGCTTAGCCGTTCGGTATGATGTCATCTACGACCGCGCCTTAACTAGGTCGCAAGTTACAGGGAAATGTCAGGGAATTTCAAAATGCTTTTCTCCTGGACACCCTGTTTTGAGTTCCTTAAAGTCGTTCAAATCTTTACATGACAAGCTTCCGTTTATTCAAATAGGAAAAGCAGAAGCTGAAGACTTTGCTGCCTTGAAAGGGTTGTTGCTGATGTTAGTTGTGAAATTGTGTCTGACCCATCACAACCCCATGGACAATGCTTTTCCAGGCCTTCCTGTTCTCTATCTTTTTTTAAAAAAATAATTTTTATTGGATATAAATATTAAAAATACATTTAGAACATTGATTAGACTTATACACACATGACATAAATACATATAAACAGACATACAAACAAAGCAAAAAAAAGAATGAGAAAAAAAATGGAAAAAGAAAAAGGGGAAAAAATCAACTTCTAAATCTCTTTTTACAGTAAACTATACTGTTGTCATATTTCATATGGTTAAACTATTTCTTTTACAGTTTTTTACTTTCAATATATTTCCTTATTAATATCAGTATTTCAATATCTACATTTTATATAATACAATCAACATGCAAACATTAAGAATTTATTATTATCCATTCCCTAATTCTCTATCGATATTTTTACACTCTACAAATTTCTCGTTTCCTCTACTCTCCTACTTTCCTTTCTTTTCTCTATCCAGCTATAGAACATATCCCAGCTTTCATAAAATTATGTGTCTTATAATAATAATAATAATAATAATAATAATAATAATAATAATAATTTGTTAGATTTGTATGCTGCCCCTCTCCGAAGACTCGGGGCGGTTCACAACAATAATAATAACAATGTTACAATGGAAACAAATCTAATATTAAAAAACAGCTAAAAACCCCAGTCATTTAAAAACCATACAACACACATATACCATACATAAAATGTAAAAGCCTGGGGGAGGTGTCTCAGTTCTCCCATGCCTGGCGATATAGGTGGGTCTTAAGTAACTTGCGAAAGACAAGGAGGGTGGGGGCAGTTCTAATCTCTGGGGGGAGTTGACTCCAGAGGGCCGGGGCCGCCACAGAGAAGGCTCTTCCCCTGGGGCCCGCCAAATGACATTGTTTAGTTGGCAGGACCCGGAGGCCAACTCTGTGGGACCTTATCGGCCTCTGGGATTCGTGCAGTAGTAGGCGCTTCCAGAGGTATTCTGGTCCAATGCCATGTAGGGCTTTAAAGGTCATTACCAACACTTTGAATTGTGACTGGAAACTGATCGGCAGCCAGTGCAGGCCACAGTGTGTTGTAGAAACGTGGGTGAATCTGGGAAGCCCCACGTTAGTTCTCGCGGCCGCATTCTGCACGATCTGAAGTTTCCGAACACTTTTCAAAGGTAGCCCCATGTAGAGAGCATTGCAGTAGTCGAACCTCGAGGTGATGAGGGCGTGAGTGACTGTGAGCAATGACTCCCTGTCCAAATAGGGCCGCAAGTGGTGCACCTGGCGAACCTGGGCAAACATCCCCCTCGCCACAACCGAAAGGTGGTGTTCCAATGTTAGCTGTGGATCGAGGAGGACGTCCAAGTTGCGAACCCTCTCTGAGGGGGTCAATAGTTCCCCCCCCCCAGGGTAATGGACGGACAGATGGAATTGTCCTTGGGAGGCAAGACCCACAGCCACTCCGTCTTATCCGGGTTGAGCTTGATCTTGTTGACACCCATCCAGACCCCAACAGCCTCCAGGTACTTCCACTATACTTTTTCCTTAAGACATCATCAAATATTCCTAGTAAAAAGGTTTCTGGTTTCATATTAATCTTTTGTTGTGTTATTTTTTCTAACCATTTATGTATTTTGATCCAGAGTTTTTTGATTTTAGGTTCTCTATCATCCTGGAGTCCATTTAAGCTTCAGTGCCCCCATCCAGCCACCTCATTCTCTGTCGCCCCCTTCTTCTTTTGCCCTCGATCGTTCCCAGCGTTAGGCTCTTCTCCAGTGACTCTTTCCTTCTCATTGGATGGCCAAAGTATTTGAGTTTCGTCTTCAGGATCTGGCCTTCTAAAGAGCAGTCGGGGTGGATCTCTTCCGGCACTGATGACCAGTTGGATCGCCTCGCAGTCCCAGGGACCCGCAGGAGTCTTCTCCAGCACCAAAGGCCTCCAACTTTCACAGCCACTTGAAAGAGTACCAAAGCTTTTGACATTTCACTGGGATCTTTTTTTTTTCTTTTTTCTTATTCCAGGATATTTTTTGGGAAAAACAAAGTGATGATTGTGGCACTGGGTCACAGCCGTTCGGATGAATACAAGGATAATTTGCATGAGGTAATTTTAAAAACCGTTAAGATTTTGCTTCACTTGCCTGTGGCTACTGTATGAAGCAGGCCCTTTTCCCCCCAGGGGTCTCAGAATCCAGAAGCCCCTACCCTGGAGAAATTTATTTATTTATTTAATTAATTAATTAATTAATCAGACTTCTATGCTGCCCTTCTCCTGGGACTCAGGGCAGCTCACAGAAGGCAAGTACAGAATATAAAGAAATCTAATATTAAAAATACATTAAAATCTCAACATAAATTATACTCTAACCCCCCTAAATATTTAAAAAACAATCATTCCCATTCATTCCATCATTCTTCACTCATGGTCCCAAGCCTGTCGGCAGAGATGTGTGTTCAATGCCTTACAGAAAGCGAGGAGGGTAGGGGCGATACGAATCTCTGAGGGGGGAGTTGATTCCAGAGAGTCAGGGCCATCACAGAGAAGGCCCTTCCCCTAGGCTCCGCCAGGCAGCATTGACTGGTTGACAGGACCTGGAGAAGGCTGACTCTGTGGGATCTAACCAGTCGCTGGGCTACATGAGGCAGAAGACAGTCCCATAGGTAATCTGGTCCCATGCCATGAAGGGCTTCATAGGTCATAGCCAACACTTTGAATTGTGTTCGGAGACCAATCAGCAACCAGTGCAGCTCTTGGAATGTTTGAGAAACATGGGCCTATCTTGGCATGCCCATGACTGCTCGCGCGGCTGCATTTTGCACATCTCCAAATCCTCTTCGAAGGTAGCCCCATGTAGCCGCCCTGAGTCCTTCAGGATCGGGCGGCATAGAAGTCGTATGTATGTATGTATGTATGTATGTATTTTCACTTCCTCACTTGGTCTTTCCTTCTTTTAGGTCAGCAAGCATCTGCGAGGAGAAGTTGGCCTCCTTTTCACAAATCGCACCAAAAATGAAGTTATAAAGTAAGTTTTTCACAAAAAGAGAACATCCCAAGATTTCAATGGGAAAAAATGGATTTGGGGGGAGGGGGGAATTTTGGAAGCTTTCAGTGGGAGCTTTTTGAGAAGGGCTCTAACCCGACATCCTTTGCCCTTCTAACCAGCCTGTGGGCTGCCCCGTAACATTTTTTTAAACCCCAAGATAAATAGGGTAAATTGCAGAATTTCAGTTTGAATTCTGTGCCTCTCTGAAGCAAAATACAATCTAGAAGAGAGATTCTCACTTTGCAGTATTGCTGGTTAGTTGTAGAATCAGTTGCCCCGTATGCTCATGTATCCCAGTGGCCAGTTAGGTCCCACAGTCGGCCTTCTCCAGGTCCCATCAGCCAATGTCATCTGGTGGGACCTAGGGGAAGAGCCTTCTCTGTGGCGGCCCCGGACCACTAGAACAAACTCCCTCCGGAGATACGTACTGCCCCTTCCCTCCTGATCTTTTGTAAAAGTCTGAAGACCCACCTCTGCCGGCGGGCATGGGGGCCATGAGTGATGAGACTGTCTCCAGCCGATATTATGAATGATTGAATTCGATGAATGTTTATGTCTGTATATGGGGTTCTTAAATCTTTTAGCAATTTGTATCATTCTTTTAAAGTAAATTAGATTTCTTTTATATATTGTTGCATTTATTTATTAGATTTCAATGCCGCTCTGAGTCGCTTTGAGAAGGGCGGCATCGAAATCTAATAGATAAATAATAAATCCTGTTTTTAGTTAATCTGCACTCACCGTCCCTATAGCGTTTCTTGGGGGGGGGGGATTAATAGTTCTCCCTTCACCTTTCTCTCCTCATCTCTTGTGGCCCTCAGAGCTGACAGCAGATTTGGACAGTGAGAAGGTTGGGAAGGAACATGAGCCAGTCCTGGAGTCTGGGGAAAGCTCTGCGTCAGAGGCAGGGATGGAGCCAGGGCTGTCTGACAGTTATCAGCTGCCTTTGGAATCAGACATCAGTGAGGCAGAAGAACAGCTGGAGCCTGTTCCCAATGTTGCTAGACGAAAGGAACAGCTAAGAAATAAGGGTCGACTTGGGAGTAAGGCCACAGGTGGACAATGAATGTTACCTGCCATAGGGAATAAAAGAGGAGCAAAAGGAGAGGGGACTTTGCAGGAAACAATTGGTTCATTTGGGCAATGATCCGTTCCTGCATTCTTGCCAAGTATTGTCTGTTATAGTTGTGGAGCCTGAAAAGATATCGTCTTGGCAGCTCTCCAGCAAGCCTGATGAAGGTCTGTAATTGGAAAATACGTTGGCCAAGACTTTGCTGGAGAGGAATTCTCTGTAAACTAAATAAAAAGGGGGATGTGGAGTCAGCCTCACATTTTTAGGGAAGCCTAGGTCAGAACAACTCTTGCTGTCCAGGTGATACTTGTTGTGAGTGCTCCTCGACCACCTCTGGTAATGATAGATTCTAAGGAGGATGAGCCAGGCCAGGGGTAGGAAAAGTTGGCTCTTCTATGATATGTGGACTTCAACTCCCAGAATTCCTGAGCTAGCATGGTTGGCTCAGGAATTCTGGAAGTTGAAGTCCACATGTCATAGAAGAACCATCTTTGCCTACCCCTGAGCCAGGCCCATCTTTGTACATTGGGCCAATGGTGTTGCCAACTGTGCAGATAATGAGAATGAGGGGAAAATAGATCTGGATGAAACCGAAAGACCACCAGAGGTGGCAGATGCCAATAACAGTAGGGTTTGACTTAGAGAAGGAGGAGGAAGATCATTTGAGCCTTTGTTAGATGCCCGCTTTAGAAGATTAAGAAAGAAAAGATTAAGAAAAAGACAAGAATACTTGTATGGGAAAAGGAAGTAGTATGTAGTTTGTTAACTCTAGGGAATTGTTGACCACTCCCCAAAAGTATTTAAGGGCGGCCAATGGGAAATTCGGGGTGGAGTTTCAACGTTTTGTAATGAAGTCCATTGATGTTTGGGGTTCCATCCATGTTACGCTAGCCAACTGTTATTTCTCTGCTAGAATCCTTAGAGTAAAAGTGCCCTATTTGCGGGGAGTCTAGAGAACTGTAAATATAAGTCAGTGAAACTGGAGACTCTATCTCCTAAAGGAAAGGGCAAATTAGCTTTGATCTTCAGCAGCAGCCTATCCACTGAACTGTTATTTTTAACTCCTCTCACTGAGAAGCTGTCAAGATGAATTCACATGCATGACTTTGGTTTGTGTAAATGACACTTTCTGTATAAAAAGATTGCTTTGAAATATCAGCGAGTGGATTCCTCCTTGGTTTTCAATCTGCGTAGGTCTGGGATAGAACAATACGACAGGAGGATGCGAGAACAGAGTTCCTAGTCCTTATGAATTTCAACCCCACCTTCCCTTCTCTTATCCTCGTTTGCAGGTGGTTTTCCCAATTCAGAGAAACTGATTTTGCCCGGGCTGGAAACAAGGCTATCTTCACGGTCAATTTGGATATGGGACCCCTGGAGCAGTTTTCCCATTCCATGGAACCTCAGCTGAGGCAGCTCGGATTGCCCACAGCCTTGAAAAAAGGTTGGGAACCTAATCAGAAGAAACATCGGCAAAGTTCTTTTACCCTCCAGGAACCTCTCTTCATTTTTCTCCTGTATTCCCCCCCCCCCCATCTCTCTTTAGGCGTGGTGACACTTCTCTCCGATTACGAGGTTTGCAAAGAGGGGGACCTCCTGACCCCAGAACAAGCTCGCATCTTGGTGAGTGACTGGCTATAGACGATCCTACTTTCATAGCTGCATTTCCCATTTCGCACCATACTTGGGAATTGCAACAGAAACTCAGAAATTGAAACACAAACCAATGCCTTTGGTTCCTTCACGGACACTTTTAAAATACTTCCCCAGACTGATGCCCCTCCGAGTGCGAATTCTGACTAACACGGGAGAAAGATAGACTTTATTTAAATATCCTAGTGTGTCCTCTTTTTTTTTTTTTTTTCAAATTCTGGGGGTTTTATTACAAGAAGCAGTGCCTGGACATTTCTTCCACCTTGTTACAGAAGTTTCACCCCCTTGTCTTTAAATCCTGGAGCTTTGATTCACCATATTTTTTGGAGTGTAAGGAGGAAAATGTTTTGGGGGAGGAAAATGTGTGTGTGGGGGGGGGAACTACCTACCAGATATTCATTTTAGTCTGCCAGCTTCAGCACATTATTTTATCTGCTGGTTAGGGCTGGGGGGGAATATTCAGAGGGGGTAGCAATGCAAACAAGCCTGCAAAGACTTAAGGCTGGGGGAAAAAAAACTTATTCGGAGTAGCAATGAAAAAAATCCTGCAAGCCAGGATTGTTAGCACCTTGTTAGGGCTGGGGGGGAAAGCTCCCCCCCCAAAAAAAACTACATTTGGAGTATAAGACGCACTCAAATTTTCAGCCTCTTAAAGCTCTTTTACTGAAATTCAGAGGCCTTCCCAATTTTTTCTGTATTTTAGAGACTGTCCCACGCAATTTTATTTTTCCGTTTTGAGTGCTGCGGTTGAGACACCATGCTTTTAATTTCAGAAACTCTTTGGATACGCAATGGCCGAGTTTAATGTGACGATCAGGAGCATGTGGGATGCTGAGACGGGAGAATTTGAACAGCTGGAGACCCCCACAGGAGATCCTTCAGGGGAGATGGAGGAGGAAGAAGGAGAGGAGGAGGAGGAAGATGCAAGTAATGAAGAAAACTAGCACCGAAAAAATAGCAGTAGACTAGGAGTTTCATAACTTCTGCTCTCTTCTTAATGGAGAATTGAACTAAGCATCCTTTAAGGATACTGTCATAATATGACTTTTTAAAAGGCTGTGTATATAATATATTTATATATATGTCTATAAAATGTATAAAAGAACCTACAGCGCATTCCGTTGTCTTTATAACCAATTAAAGTTTGCGGAACCAATAATTCGGGTCTGTAGCAAGCACTGTTTATTTCCACTTTTTACCCAAGAATTGAGAGCTCCGCTGCCCCTTGGTATGCCTTCAGCGGAAGTAGTTTGGGCAGTCATGGGCCGCAAAGTGCCAGGCTTTCTCGAAGGCCTCCACCACACTGGGGGCGAGCGGCCCCTCCTCACTGGAATGGAGGTTTTCCTGCAACTGGTCCATGTTGGACATCCCAATGATCACAGCGTCTCCGTATTTCTCCTGCGGAAAGGAAGGGAAGAGCCATGTTAATGTATGCGCAGAGGAATCCTTGTTTACCAAGGATGGGCACACAAAAACGTATTGGAGTAGTTTTGAATAACTAATCAGTCAACTATTCAAAATTTGGAGTTATATACCTAAAACAAAAAGCTGTACAGTGGTACCCCTACTTACGAACTTAATTCGTTCCTTGACCAGGTTCTTAAGTAGAAAAGTTTGTAAGAAGAAGCATTTTTCCCATAGGAATCAATGTAAAAGCAAATAACGTGTGCGATTGGGGAAACCACAGGGAGGGTGAAGGCCCTGTTTCCTCCCAGGAGATTTACTTATTTATTGGATTTGTATGCTGCCCCTCTCCGCAGACTCGGGGCAGCTAACAACAATAATAAAAACAGCATGTAACAATCCAATACTAAAACAACTAAAAAACCCTTATTATAAAACCAAACATACATACAAACAAACTTACCATGCATAAAATTGTAAAGGCCTAGGGGGAAAGAATATCTCAGTTCCCCCATGCCTGGCGGCAGAGGTTGGTTTTAAGAAGCTTACGAAAAGCAAGGACGGTGGGGGCAATTCTAATCTCTGGGGGGAGTTGGTTCCAGAGGGCCGGGGTCGCCACAGAGAAAGCTCTTCCCCTGAGTCCCGCCAAACGACATTGTTTAATTGACGGGACCCGGAGAAGGCCCACTCTGGGGCACCTAACTGGTCGCTGGGATTGGTGCAGCAGAAGGCGGTCCCTGAGATAATCTGGTCCGGTGCCATGAAAGGCTTTATAGGTCATAACCAACACTTTGAATTGTGACCGGAAACTGATCGGCAACCAATGTAGACTGCGGAGTGTTGGTGTAACATGGGCATATTTGGGAAAGCCCAGGATGGCTCTCGCAGCTGCATTCTGCACAATCTGAAGTTTCCGAACACTTTTCAAAGGTAGCCCCATGTAGAATTACAGTAGTCGAGCCTCGAGGTGACGAGGGCATGAGTGACTGTGAGTAGTGACTCCCGGTCCAAATAGGGACGCAACTGGTGCACCAGGCGAACCTGGGCAAACACCCCACAGCTGAAAGATGTTGCTCTAATGTGAGCTGTGGATCGAGGAGGACGCCCAAGTTGCGGACCCTCTCTGAGGGGGTCAATGATTTCCCCCCCACCCCAGGGTGATGGACGGACAGATAGAATTGTCCTTGGGAGGTAAAACCCACCACCACTCCGTCTTATCAGGGTTGAGTTTCAGTCTGTTGACACCCATCCAGACCCCAACAGCCTCCAGGTACCGGCACATCACTTCCACTGCCTCTCTAGATTCCTAGAGAGGCCCCATGGAGGCTTGTCCCCACCTTTTCTGGCCCAGTTTCTTCCCAGGAGATTCCTAGAGAGGCCCCACGGAGGCTTCTCCCTGCCTTTTCCAGCCGTTTCAGGAGATTCCTAGGGAGACCACATGGAGGCTTCTCCCCGCCTTTTCCAGCTGTTTCCTCTCAGGAGATTCCTAGAGAGGCCCCACGGAGGCTTCTCCCCACCTTTTCCAAACCTCTTTCCTCCCATGAGACTCCTAGAGAGGCCCCACGGACAATGTTCCCTCTAATTTTTTTTCGGTGTGGGCGGAAAAGTATAGTGTCTGAGCAGCAGTCCCATTGGGACTGGGCGGCATAGAATGAATGAATGAATACATAAATAAATAGGAAAAAAATCCCATCTTTTTTATTAAAAAAAATTAATAATAAAACAAAACCAAAATCTATTACAGTGGTACCTCGGTACTCGAACGCTTCCTTTCTCGTACATTTCGGATACCGAACAAAATTTTCGGCAAAAATTTGCTTCGGTATCAGAACAAAAATTCGGATACCGAACAGCCACAGAAAATTTTGTTTATTATCCGAAATGCTACAAGATCTGTGGGGACGGGGTGAGACGGAATGGGAGTTGGAATCCGACACGCCCATCCTGGCCGCCCACTAAACAGCCTCCCATGTCTCTAGTCTAAACGCTCCAAGCTGTAGGAAGGGACCTGAGGCGGCGTCAGACCCAACTTTTTTGCCTAACTTTTTTTTCCGCTCTCTTCCCCCGGCCGCGCTGCTCTCCGTTTCTGTTCCGAACTCGGCTTCTAGTCCGCCATGAGGCTGTGGCGCGCGCCCCGCTTCCTAAGTCTGGACGGGCCACGGTGCCTCGAGCCCCTCATGGAGTACCTCACCACCTTCACGGGCAAGAGCGGCCGCCTGCTGAGGGGCACCGCCAATCGTCTCTGGGCCGCGGTCCCCGGCGTGGGGAGCCTCCGCCAAGTCCACTTCCAGGATCGCCAACACGACGGGGTTCCCTCGCCTCCCGCTTGGCAAGATAACTTGGTCCCAGTTGGGCCGGCGGGTTTCGGGAGGGAGGGAGTAGAATGGTTTCCTTTGTAGCTGGTCAGTCAGAGAGAAACAAAATGTCCATCCCTCGCTCCCCCCCTCCCTCGTGGGGGGACCCAGAATGCGCGACTCCTAAAAAGTTGTGTTTCCCAGCCTTTTGTGGAGGGCACTCAGCAGCGCCGGGAACGTCAGCAGCTTCCCTTTCTAATGTGACGTTCCCGGCGCTGCTGCTGCTTGAAGGAAAGCCGCCCTCGCCGAGAAGGGGAAAGTTGGTGTAGCTGCTTAAAGGGAAGAAGGAGCCCCCGAAACTGCCGGTATTGCAGCTGCCCCCACCCTTCCTACACCTTTCCGCTCCAAGCTGTAGGCAGTTTCGGGGGCTCCTTCTTCCCTTTAAGCAGCTACACCAACTTTCTCCTTCTCAGCGAGGGCGGCTTTCCTTCAAGCAGCAGCAGCGCTGGGAACGTCACATGAGAAAGGGAAGCTGCTGACGTTCCCGGCGCTGCTGCTGCTTGAAGGAAAGCCGCCCTCGCTGAGAAGGGGAAAGTTGGTGTAGCTGCTTAAAGGGAAGAAGGAGCCCCCGAAACTGCCGGTATTGCAGCTGCCCCCACCCTTCCTCAGATCTTTATCCCATAGGAAATAAAGGAAATAGGGGCTGGAAACCAATTAAACCCATTTCCATTATTTCCTATGGGATAAATTAATTCGGTACTCGACCAAATCGGTTCTCGACCACACTTCTGGAACGGATTATGGTCGAATACCGAGGTACCACTGTATTATTAAAACTAAAACAACCAGCAAAAACAAAAACATAACTATTAATAAAAACAGGTGAGGGCTGGGGGGGTTTCTCTCTGTTATTATTTTAAGTGTTTTAACCATATGCTTTAAATCAAATGTCTTATTCTCTCTCACTCTCTTCCTTCCACTCTCCTCTCTCTTTTTTGCTCTCTCACTTTCCCTTCCTCTCTTCTCTTTCTTTCTCTCTTGCTTTCTCTCTCTTTTTCTCTTCTCTCCCCCTCTTGCTCTCTCTCTCTTTTTCTCTCTTTTTCTCACTTTCTCTCTCCCTCTCTCCTTTCTATCTTGCTTTGTCTGTTGGTCTTTCTCTCTCTCTCTTGTTCTCTTTCTCTCTTTTCTTTCTCTCTCTCTTTCTCTCGTTTTTTTTTCTCTCCTTGCTTTCTTTCTCTCTCACACTTTCTCTCTCTTGTTCTCTCTCTCTTGCTATCTCTCCCTCTCGCCCCCCCTCTCTCTTGCTTTTTCTCTCTTTCACTCTTTCTCTCTTGTTTTTTCCGAGCGCTCGCCACCACTGCAGCCATTGCTGCGGGAGGAGCCGGAGAAAGGGGCGCATCGGGGAGACGGGCAGCAGCGGCGAGAAGACATGGGCGCAAGGGGGCCGGAGGCACTGGGGGGTGGAGGCGGCCGTGGCGCCGGCCTCCACACTTTCGTTGCTCCCCACCCCAAACTCTAACGCCCGGCTCCTTGCGTGGCCCTAGAAAAGTGTGCATGGGGGGTTGTTTTTGGCCTTAGAGGTCACTACCTGGTGCAGGTGCTGCTGGTGCCCTCCCGTGGGGCCCCAAAGGATATTTGGCGCCGCCCCCGCCAGGGAAGCTCCAGCTGGGCGGGCGCTGCTGGTGCCAGTACCTCTGACCTGGAGCTATTTTAAATGTTCCGGGCAGGCTGGCAGGGGGATGGGGAGCACGCACGCACGCACGCCCGACATTCCAAATCCTGCCTCTGCTGTGAGAAGAACGCCTGCCCCGCCTCTCCTGTAGCCCTTTCGCTGACAGCCTGGGACAAAAGCACTCTCGGCGAAGGGACTGCAAGAGGGGCTGGGCAGGCGTTAGCGGCCGCATGAGGAGGAGGAGAAGCTGCTGCATCCACCCCCAATCCCCCCCCCTCCCTGGGCGCCTTCCAAAGGTCCCTGGAAAAAGGCAGGAGGTAGCAGCAAAGCGCGAGGACAAGCAGGCAACTTGGCGGAGGGGAAGCACTGAGGGGCTCTCCTCCTTCCCCACCCCCGCGCTTCTCTCCTGCCCTGGCTTTTGCTTCGCCCTACGATTTCCCCGCAGTTCAAGAGGCAAGAGGCAGCCTAGATGAAATTGCGGGGAAATCGTGGGGCAAAGCGAGAGCCAGGGTGGACTCGCAAAGGCGGGCTCGGGCTGCATGAGGAAAAAGAGGCGGAGGGACCTGCAGCTCGGTGGGCGTCTCCTCGCGGGACAGAACCCTCTCTCCTGTGCGCTAGCTTGAAAAAGGGTGCGCCATCCTTGGAATTTGCCCACGCCCCAGCTCACTGCACAGCTTAGAGGGAATTATGCCCACGGAGGCTTCTCTCTGCCTTTTTCGGTTACAGTTTCGGTGGCTCGGATTTGTAAGTGGAAAATGGTTCTTGAGAAGAGGCAAGAAAATTTTGAACACCCGGTTCTTATCTAGAAAAGTTCCTAAGTAGAGGCATTTGTAGGTAGAGGTACCACTGTATTCATAATATGGAGTTATATACCTAAAACAAAAAGCTTTATTTGGAGTTATAAGTAACAAATTAGAAAATTAGTGATTGGTCCTGTCTTTAAAGTGGATTTTACAGCAACAGTCTGTTAATATAAGTAACAAATTGAGACACCCAGGAAAGGTACTAGAGGGGTGGAGAAGAAGTAGAAAGGAAGGGAGAGAAGGAGTGAGGTGGAGGGAGACAAAGGAGGGAGAGAGGTTCAGGAGGAAAGAAGGAAGGAGGAAGGGGATGCAAGAAAAGGTAATTAAAGGGGCAGGCTGCAGTTTAACATTTTTTTTAAAAAAAATGGGGTCTATGAATAAAGGGCAAAAATGTACAATTATGAACTTTGTATGATGTATGCAATACTGGAAGGTATACACTTGTTGAATCTATTTGTGAAGGTGGAGAAAAATAAAAAACTTTTTTTTTAAATGCAATCACACACACAAGAATAACTATTCAATCATACACAGATACACTAACGTAAGTTAAAGTTTACTTTGAGAAATAGCACAGTCCAATAAACAGTCCAGGTCATACATGAAATAGTCAGAATAACAATCCAAAGAATATCAATTTACAAAGTCTTTCCAGTTGTCTTTGTCATAAACAGTAAACAACGATATCAAGCTTAAACACAGTTTAGCAACATCACATAACTACAACACAGAATGCAGAGCAGAGCAAACTGAGAGAGAACAACAGTAACAGAGATAATAATAGAGAGAACCAAGTATGATCTCTAGCTCCCTCTTATGACAGCCTGCAACACAACACTCAATCAGACATATCACAATGTTGGTTTATATATTACCAACCCAACCCAATAGACAGAGACTTAACAAGCCAGATCAAAGAAAACATTTCTGCTTCAGGAATGAAGCCATGCAAGGAAAAGGATTTGGTGTGAAAATAGAAGGCATTGCTTCCTTGTCCCACCGAAAAGCTGTATCTGAGATCTGAGGGCCCGTGAGACATTGCCCTATGCCAGCTCCAGTGTGCATGTGTGTGAGGGCCAGCTGATTTTTGACCCTGGGGAAGGCCATTTTTTCCCTCCGCAGGCTTCAGGGAAGCCTCCAGAGTGCAAAAAACGGACAAACTAGACGTTCAGGGAAACGGACTTCTGGTTTGACAGTTTTCTGCATACTGGAGGTTTCAGGGGAGATGCGCATATACGCAGTGCACGGGGGGTTGTGTGCTCACATACGCTAGTGCGTATGTGCACTCCCATTTTTGGCACGCAAGATGAAAACAGTTCACCAATGCTGCCACAGACCAACTGCAGAGGCTCATTTCTTAATATTATTTACGGAATTTGGGCCTTACCTGTAGTTCTGAGTGATGGTAGACCCAGCGCAGGGCAGCGGAGGTCAGAGAGGGAGGATCAGCGCCGTAGGCTTCGCGGAGGGCACTTTGGATCAAGGACACTCCTTCAAAATGGTGCTTTTTCCAATACCTGGAGCGGGTATTTAAAGAAACAACAACACACATGCTAATATCCCACCACTTAAAAAAATAACAACAACCCAATGGCCTGGTCTAAATAAAAAGTAGAAGTAGAACTAAAAGAAGTAGAGGTAGAACTGCAGAAAAAACAATGGCTGCCAACCTGCCTTCCATTGACGACCTGTATACTGCATAAGTCAAAAAGAGGGCAGGGAAAATATTTACTGACCCCTCGCATCCTGTACACAAACTGTTTCAACTCCTACCCTCAAAACGTCACTACAGAGCACTGCACACCAAGACAACTAGACACAAGAACATCACTCTGCTAAACAAATAATTCCCTCAACACTCTCAAACTATATGCTAAGTCTGCACTACTATTACTACTAGTTTTTCTCATCGTTCCCATCACCCATTTCCTCCCACTTATGACTGTAACTTGTTGCTTGTATCCTTAAGATTTTTATTAATATTGTTGCCCCATTCCTTATTTGACCCCTATGATAATCATTGTTGTATCTCATGATTCTTGACAAATGTATCTTTTCTTTTACGTACACTGAGAGCATCTGTACGAAGACATATTCCTTGTGTGTCCAATCACACTTGGCCAATCAAGAATTCTAATTCTAAAACAATTTAGCAGAAAGTAAGCAATACTTAAGAGAAATAATGGAAAGACAAGCGATGAAATAATTCCAGATAGAAGCAGTCCTCAAATTAAAAACAATTCATTTAGTGACCATTCAGAATTACAGTGGACGCTGGAAAAAAGTGACCAATGACAATTTTTCACATTTAACGACCACTGTAGCATCCTCCGGGATTAAAATTCAGACGCTTGGCCACCAGCTCTTATTAATGACGGTCGCTGACTCCCCATGAATCGCCTTTTGTAACTGTCTGACCAGCAGAATCAATGGAGAAGCCAGATTCGCTTAACAACATGGCTTAACAATTGCAATGGTCCACTTAATGACCATGGCAAGATAGGTTGGAAAATGAGGCCAAATTCACTTAACAACGGTCTTGCTCAGCAAGAGAAATTCTGGGCTCCAATTGTGGCATAGACTGAGGACTATCTGTATTAGACTTTCCAATAGAACAGCGAATCTCCCCTCAACTACTGCTGTTCTGGTTCAAGGTGCGAGTCACTTCCGCTACAGTGGTTTTCAACCTTTCTAATGCCGCGACCCATTAATACAGTTCCTCATGTTGTGGTGACCCCCAACCATAAGTCGAACGCCAATTCTCCCAACAGAGGTTTAAGCTGATAACCACTGTGCTATATGGAAACTCACCGGTCCCGGTAGACTTTGGCCCAGTCGTTCCCAAAAAACCTGCCGGTTGGTGGTTGACTTAAGTCTTTGTCTTCGTACTTGTATTTTCCTGTCAGGAGCCCTCCTGTTTCAAAGGACATCAAAGTCTTGAAATCAGCAGCTTCAATGCCCATCATTCTTCACCCATCTTGAAATTCCACAGGTAAAAGCTTTGGTTTTTTTAAAAAATTCCTTCCAGAGGCAGCCTCATAGGAGTAACATATACCCAGAGTAAAGCGTTATATATACAGAAAAGACATAAGGATTATAGAAGAGACAAAACCACCCGATCCCTTCCCACTCCGTACCGGCCAGGGGATTGTAAGCGTAGAAACTCATTCCAAAGTGCCTGAGGCAAGGGAACAGTTCCTTCTCCACCTGCCGCGTGGTCGCATTGTACATGCCCTGGGTTCAAAACAAACAAACAAAACCCTTCAGACTTGAACCCCAAAAGTCTTCCGCCAAGCAGGACAAAGAAAGAAATTGCGCTGCGCTTTTCCAACGCGGCTCTCTCGTTAAAAGGACCGACCAGCTTCACTCACTTGGTACACGGTTGGCATCAGCCACTGGTGGGCTTTGCAAAGGGTGCAGATTTCCGCCACCTCCCAGGAGGTGTAGTTGGACAAGCCGAGCGCTTTGAACTTCCCCTGTCAAGTGATAAATCAATCATCCCGTCATTTCAGGTTGTTCATATATCTTCTTCATTTGCCATCAAACAAGGGGGTGAGGGGTCCAGAGGCTAAAACAGAGGATGAATGGTTGCAGGAACTGGGCATGGCTGGTCTAGGGAAGAGAAGGACCAGGGGAGACAGGATGGCAGGGTTCCAATATTTGAGGGGCTGCCACAGAGAGGAAGGGGGTCAAGCTATTCTCCAAAGTACCTGAATAACGGCTGGAAACTAAAGAAGGAGAGATTTAACCTGGAAATAAGGAGGAATTTTCTGACAGTGAGAAGAATCCACCCATGGAACAAAAGTTGCCTTTGGAAGTTGTGGGAGCTTCATCACTGGACGTTTTCAAGGGGAGACTGGACTGAAAATGGTGTGGGGTCTTCCTTCTTGGTAGGACTAGATGACCTCCAAGGTCTTTTTCTATTCTGTTTTCTATTCTATTTTTTATTCTATTCTATACTATTTTATATTATATTTTTGTTCTATTCTATTTTCTATTCTAATCTATTTTCTATTCTACTCAATTTTATTTCTCATTCTAATCTGCTTTACTCTATTCTATATTCCTATATTCTACCCTACCCTACTTTTTCATTCTATTCTAAATCTTCTATATTGTATATTTTCTAGTCTATATTTATAGCATTTAGCAATAGCATGTAGACTTACGTACCCCTTCACAGTGCTCTAAGCGGTTTACAGAATCAGTTCCTAGCCCCACAACAATCTGAGTCCTCATTTTGCCCACCACGGAAAAATGGAAGGCTGAGTCAACCTTGAGCCGGTGGTGAGATTTGAACTGCTGAAATACAGCTAGCAGTTAGCTGAAGTAGCCTGCAGTGTTGCATTCTAACCACTGCGCCACCCCAGCTGTTAATTTTGCACCATCTCAGCTCTTAAAATTTTCTATTCTACATTTTCTATTCTATATTCTATTTTTCAATATTCTTATTCCAATATTCTTACTCCAATATTCTTATTCCAATATTCTATTCCAATATTCAATATTCTTATTCCAATATTCCTACTCCAATATTCCTATTCCAATATTCTTATTCCTATTTCTATTGCCATCAGGGAGGGATCAAGGCCATCGAGCCCTCTGGGCTGAAGAATGGGGGCCTGTTTTAACCCAACACGCGTGGAGAAAAAAGAGTTCACGCACCGCATCTGTCAGGAACGCTGCCACTCCGGGTCGGACTAGATCAATGGTTCTCAACCTGGGGGTCGGGACCCCTTTGGGGGTCAAATGACCGTTTCATAGGGGTCGCCTAAGACCCTGGGAAAAGACGAATTTCCCATAATATTAGGAACTAAAGTTTCTATTCTGGCGCTTTTTAACCTATTTTTACAATCCGACCAATCAGTCGTTTACAATGGGTGTGACCCTCTGACCTTCCTGCCAATCAACTTCAAGCTCTTTTGGGAGAATTAGCAGTAGACTTATGGTTGGGGGTCACCACAACCAGAGGAACTGTATTAAGGGGTCGAGGCATTAGAAAGGTTGAGAACCACTGGACTAGATGGTCTCTGAGGGTCCCTCCAGCTTGCTCTTGCGCGTTGGGGAGAGGGGCATCTAGGCCTGGCGGCGGGGAACGCCCTCTCCTCAACCCACCGGCTGCCCTGCTGCCCAAGGTTTTCCCAACACTCACACACACACACACACACAAAACAATCCTTACTGCACCTCTTTGTGAAGCTCATTGCAGGCCCGCAGCGTCTCTTCCACGGGGGTCTCGTGATCCGGGGCGTGGAGGTAGAAAAGATCGACACTCGGCAGCCGCAGCCGCTGAAGGGATTCTTCCAGTTGCGAGCGGACGCTCTGGGCCTTCAAGGTTTTGCCATCCCAAGGATTGGCCTTCGTGGCTATTTTAACTGGGGGGGGGGGGGGGCAAAAAAAGGAGACATTTGGGTCATTCTTTGTCAAGTGGACCAGCTGTCCCCACTTGACCACCTTCAATTTCAACGAAACTTTGCACATATATTCCTTATAGCAGTGATGGCAAACCTTTTTTCCCTCGGGTGCCGAAAGAGCGTGTGTCCACACTATTGTGCATGGGCAAGTGCTCACACCCATAATTCAATACCTGGGGAGGGTAAAAACAGCTTCCCCCACCCCCCTGGAGGCCCTCTGGAGGCTGGAAATTACCTGTTTCCCAACTTGTGGTGGGCCCAGTAGGTTCGTGTTCGCCCTCCCCAGGCGCCAAAAGCTTCCCCCCCCGCGGCTCTCTGGAAGCCAAAAACGTCCTCCCAGAGCCTCTGTGCAAGCCAAAAATCAGCTGGCCGGAACACACATGCTCGTTGGAGCTGAGCAAAGGCAACGGCTTGTGTGCCAGCAGATATGGCTCTGCGTGCAATCTATGGCACCCGTGCCATAGGTTCGCCATCACTGCCTTATAGTATAAAACTTGAGCTGTGCAAAATTTTAGGATATGGACCTAAAATTTTGCACCCCTCAGTTTTATACTACAAGGAATATATGTGCAAAGTTTAATTGAAATTGAAGGTGGATCGAGTGGGGAAGATTCTGAAAATTGGTGCACTTGACAAAGAATAACCCGTTTTGTTATTGGTTTTTTTTAAAGATTTATTGAATTTTGCAGATTAAAAATAAATGTACAGTACATCACACTAGTCTTTTACAGATCTTAACCCATTTCATTATGTTTCTTATTTATACAGTGATCCCTCGATTATCGCAAGGGTTCCGTTCCAAGACCCCTCGCGATAATTGATTTTTCGCGATGTAGGGTTGCGGAAGTAAAAACACCATCTGCGCATGCGCACCCTTTTTTTTCATGGCCGCGCATGCGCAGATGGTGGAGTTTGCGTGGGCGGCGGGGAAGACCCAGGGAAGGTTCCTTCGGCCGCCCAGCAGCTGATCTGCTCGGTAGCGCAGCAGCAGCGAGCAGACGAAGATCGGGGTTTCCCCGCCGCCCACGCAAAGGGGAAACCCCGATTCGGCTCCTCGCTGCTGCTGCGCTACCGAGCAGATCAGCTGCTGGGCGGCCGAAGGAACCTTCCCTGGGTCTTCCTCACTGATGCCCCCGCCCGCCCGCCGCCCGCCAGCAAGAGGGGGAGAGATAGAGAAAGAGAGAGAAGGAAAGAAAGAGATGAGAGAGGGAGGAAGAGAGTGTGAGAGAGGAAGAAGCAAGATAGAGAAAGAGAGAGAGAAAGGAAGGAAGAGAGTGACGTCATCGGGTGGGAAAAATCGCGATATAGCGTTTCGCGAAGAACGCGAAGAACGAGATCGCGAAAATCGAGGGATCACTGTATATCTATATACAATGTATTTGTTTTTATTCTAGAGAATAAGATAGGTATAACAGATAGATGGATGAGTATAGATACAAACATATGAATGTGTAGAAATATCAATAAACAAACATGGCAGGTAGGCAGAAAATCAGGTATGTGAATGACTTGCATTATTTCTCCTTCTGTTTTTATATACCCTTATCATAGTTCCCTCTAAGCTGAGCAGTGAGCAATGTCTCACTTAAAAATCATCATCAACTCAGAGTTTTTCAAACCTGCCCAGAAGCCGAGAGGGAAAGAGTGCCGCCTAGTCCCGAAGGGACTGCCGCTCAGACACTATACTTTTCCGCCCACCCCCCCAAAAAATTAGAGGGAACACTGACCCTTATACGTTGTACATTTCATACTTATATGTTTATCTGCTTTTGTGAGCACTATCACATTGTATCATAGTACTGTACCTTGTTTCTATTTTCTATCCATTTGTACCAATTATTCCATGTCTCGTCAAATTGTTCATCATTTATTCCCTTAATTTCCATTGTCATTTTGGAGACATTTTGGGAAGGGAATGTAGAAAGCACAGACATAAAGACATGATTTCTTGAACAAAGCTTGTCTGGACCAGGAAGTCTCTCTGAGTGAGCTGCTTTGTGTTTCAGAAGCTCTGCCTCTGAAGTTGCCAGTTTATTATTTATAACAAGTTTCTTGTGTTAATTCTTCACTTAACCTAGTTACAATGTGAATGGTTAATAGGTAAATCCTGTCAAGACAGAATGACTAAATAAACGGAAAAGTATCTAATTAGTTTTTATCTTAGACAAACAGAAGGGTTTTAATTACCTTAGGTAAAAGGAAGCTTAATTGGATAATTATTTCCTTAAACTAATCCAGGCATGTAGGTTTGATCCTATCATATCCACAGAGGGCATCCCATATTGTTTTCTTTTATATGTTGTAAGCCGCCCCGAGTCCTTGGAGAGGGGCAGCTATATGCCAATTAATAAATAATAAATACGGTAAATAAATATTTTTATAGACATGGATAGTTAACCCACATTTTACTCTTTTCCCTAGATACACAGAAAGTATAACTTTTAGACTTAAATAAGACAGAAGAATGAGATGCTTTATTGACAAGATAGGTTTGCCATATGGTTCCCGCAGACATGGAAGCTTTCAGAAATTGTTACCATTCCGAAGATGGGTCGAGATTTAAGAGAGGCTGGGTCTTACCGTCCAATCAGTTTGGCAAATCAGGATTATAAAATATTTATGAAAATACTGGCAAATAGATTAGAAAATATTTTACCAAAAATAATTGAAGAGGATCAATATGGATTCGTGAAGGGAAGGAAAATAAGTGAACCAATTAGAAATGTAATGAATGTGATGCACCATGCTACCGCTACTAAAAGGAAATTGGGAATTTTGAAATTAGATGTTTATAAAGCGTTCGATAAAGTTAACCATAGTTATTTATATAAATTATGTAACAAATTAAATATGGGGGAAAAAATTTGTGAAACTATAAAAGAGATTTATAAAGGAAATGAAGCATATATAAGAGTGAATAGACAAAGAACGCAGAGTATTAAAATATTAAACGGCACCAAGCAGGGATGCCCTTTGTCTCCAAAATTATTCGTAATAGCAATAGAGATCTTAGCTAATAAGATAAGACAAGATAACACTTGGGCAGGATATAGAATAGGGGAATTAGAAATGAAAATAAATTTATTTGCAGATGATGCAATTATATTGACCCAGACCCCGATGGAGATGATTAAAGGTATAATAAATATTTTACAAGAGTTTAAGCAGGAATCGGGACTGTCGGTTAATATGGAAAAATCAGAGATTATGTGTTTAAATATAGATCCGAGAGAACAGATAGAAATTAGGAAAGAATCAGGGTTGAAATTAGGACTTAAAAAAATAAAATATTTGGGAATTTGGTTATTGAAAAACACAGTGAAAATGGAAGAGATTAATTATAGATTAATATGGAGGAAAATGTTGAAACAGATGAGGAACTGGAAAGATAAAAAGCTAAGGAGACTCTCTAAAATAAGAGCTTTAAAAATGATGATAGCTCCCAAGATGATGTACCTATTTCAGGTGCTGTCGGGGGGGGGGGGGGGTATCGGTATGTAAGGTTAAAGAGTGGGACAAAAAATTAAATTATTGGATTGAAGAAGATAAGAGACCTAGAATAAGAAAAAAGTGGTTAATTGCGAATGAAAAAGAGGGGGGATGGGGAGTTCCATGTTTGGAGCTGTATAGGGAAGCTTTTCAAATGGAAAGGTTAATGGAGTTGCAATTAAGTGAAAATAAATGGGCGAAATTGGAAAAACAGATAAACGGGATGAACAATAGAGAATTAATTTTTAGGAAGTGGAATAGGAGTGATATAGGTAAATTAATAGGCCCAATGAAAGGGACTATGGAAATTTGGAAAAAATGGCAAGGGAAAATAGGATTATATAAATCTAAACTGTCATCGCTTTATGTAATAAATAGAGAAAACGAAATTAACTTAAATAGGGTTATAGGAGAGTTGAAGGGAAGAGGGATAACTAAGATAGAACAGTTATACGAGAAGGATGGCAGAAATCGTATAGAATGGTGGTTAGGTAAGGGAAGGTGGCTACAAATAAATGCAATATGTAAATATCTAAATGAAAGGGAGAATAAAGAAGTATTATGGCGGGAGGAGACAGGGTTAGAGAAAATAATAAGAGAAAAAAGTGAGGGGATAAAGGCGCAAGCAACTAATATATACAAACTGCTAGTGCAGTCAGATGGGGATACGATTGATGGATTGACTAAATGGTGGCAAAATGAGATATTAGTAGAGGTACAAGAAATGGAAAATATAGTAGAAGATATAAGGAAAATTAAAAATACAAGAATTAGGGAAATGAGAAGGAAAATATTACATAAGTGGTATTTCACTCCCGTTCAATTTGCACATTTTCAGCAGAATGTCAGGGGGAATTGTTGGCATGGTTGTCAAGATAAAGGAGTGTTTATGCATATGTTTTGGGAATGCCCGATAGTGCAGGAATTTTGGCAAAAAGTGAAAGAGGATATCAATAGAATGTTAAATATACAATGGACAATCACTAAGGAAATGGCAGTACTAGTAAAAAGTAATGCGATGGGAGAATTTAGAGAAATAAAAAAAGCAGCAATAGAAAGCGCTCAGGCAGTAATAGTTTTGGGTTGGAAGGATGCGACAAAATGGACAATGCAAAATTGGTATAGTTACATGGTGGACCATATTCAATTTGAAATTATGGAAAAAAGGATAAATTTGGATAATGAAACTGAGTTGGGACAGCTGATGGGACGGTGGGACAAGGTAAGACGATATATGACGAGCAGAATCCGAGACCAAGCTACAAGAAATAAACTGGAATCACTCTATAATATGTAAACAGATATATTGCTCTTGGGTTAAGTGGATTATACAAGAAATACCCCCAATTTGGTGGTGGGGAATGTGTGTATGTCGGGGTGGTGGGCACAACTCACAATTCACTACGCACTGTTTTATGTTGTGTGATTTTAAATTGTTAAAAATCAATAAAAAAATATATTTTTTTTAAAAAAAGATAGGTTTGCCATATGGTTGCAATAATTGACAATAGCCTACAAAGGACAATGCTTTCCAAGCAGGAGAGAGAGAGAGCAACAATGTTTCCGATACACTGCTCTTAAGCCTGGAGGTTCCACCAACCTAACTCAGGAAGGCAGGAGCTTCCAAACTGTACAAAGAGCCCGAATGAATTCAAATAAAAGGTGGTTTCTGGAGAAGCAGAAATTAGTTTCTCGTTGAGCAGGCTGGTGGAACCTGCAGATTTAAGAGTAGTCTATATGAAGAGTTGTTCTCTTAGCAGCAGTGGGAGTTTCTCAACCTGGTTAAAATTCTCAATGAGGAAATTTGTGGAATCCATGAGGAAAATTCTCAAGCAAGCCCTGGATGCCAAGGGGATGTCTGGGCATGGACAGAGGGCATCCCCACTCCGCCACCCCAAACGACTTGCACGCATTCAGTTTTTGCATTTTAAAAAATGCTTTCACTAGCAACCTAAGGTTCACAATGGAAAATGTTTAGTTTGTATTTAACTGGAAAAGTCTAATTAACTTTTTTTTAAGCACCAAAGCTGCAGATTTTCGTTTCCTAAACGGCCATTTTTTGTACTGTATTTGGCTGTTCCCAGGATCCCACCCCCTGCCTCCTCCAACTGCAGATTAAACAAATAAATGATTGAACTGGGATGGTTGCTGAATATCCAGAACTATTCTCCAAAGCACCTGAGGGCAGGGCAAGAAGCAAAGGGTGGAAACTGATCAAGGAGCAAAGTAACTTAGAACTAAGCAGAAATTTCCTGACAGTCAGAACAATTAACCAGTGGAACAGAAGTTGCCTCCAGAAGTTGTGAATGCCCCAACACTGGAAGTTTTTAAGCAGATGCTGGATAACCATCTGTCGGGGGGGGGGGGGGGGGGAATGGTGGTGTCGGACTAGAAGACCACCAAGATTCCTTCCAACTCCTTGTTGTTGTTATCTATATCTGTACTACATTATCATCATTATTATTATACAATTGTAGATAATAATAATTAAATAGAATTATAGATGATTATTATTGTATTGTATTATTATTACTCTTATTATTATTATTATTACTATGATTATTATGTACAACCTCACTTTGGGGGACAGGGTAATAATAATAATTACAACTGTATTAATAATAATAATAATAATAATAATAATAATAATCTACAATTGCATTATTAGAATAATACAATTGTAGATAATAATAATAATAATAATAATTAATAATAGAATTGTAGATAATAATGCTTAATTATTATAATCTACAATTGTATTGTTTTATTATTATTTACAATAATCTCACTTTGGGGGAGAGGGAAGTATAATACAAATGCTAATACTGCTACTGATAATACAATTGTAGATTAATAATAATAATAATAATAATTAATAATTATTAATCTACAATTGTATTATTATCATTATTATTAGTAGTAGTAGTATTAATACAATTGTAGTTTATTGTTATTGTAAGAATAATACAATTGTAGATAATACAAATAATTATTAATAATAGTAGAATTGTAGATTATTATTATTATTATTATTATTATTATTATTATTATTATTATTATTATTATTATTATTATTTCCTCTTTCCCCAAAGTGAGGACAAGGCATAGAACCAGAATTTGGGGTGGGGTGGGGCCAACTTTAAGGGGAGGGGGGAATTTTGACCCCTTTTTGGGTCCAGGCAAGGGAAGAGCTACAGCCCAAAACCCGTTTTCAAGCGCTCCCCCAAAACACAGACACACATACACAATTGCGGACGTTGTTGCATTGACCTGCCCTAAACTGTTGCAGAAGAAGCCCCCCCCCCCCTTGCTCACCTTTCCCCTCCGGGCCGGGCTGCTCGGCCAAGAGGGCGCCCACGATGCGCTCCGACTCGCCCCCCGCGTACATGTGCGCCGTGTCCAGGTGGCTGTGGCCGCGGGCCAGGAAGGCGCGCAGCATGGCCCCGCTCGCCTCCGGCCCGGCCCGGCGCCCGAACTCCATGGTGCCCAGCACCGAGCGGATTCCCCCCGAGCCCGCCGCCATCCTCGCCGCCCGCTGCAAGAAAGGCCGAGGCCCCGGAAGGAGGCGGGCTCCATCCAAGCCTTTCGCCCGCCCCCCCCCCCCGTCCTCCTCCCAAGCCCGGAACCCAAAGCCTCCCCTTCGAAGGAGGGAAAGCGGGGCACCCCGAGGGCATCTAGAGGGTCCCTCTCTCTCCTTAAACCCCGGCTCCTTCCTGGCCAAAAAGCAGGGCCCCCTCGAAGCACCCTGAGGGCATCTAGGGGGGGGGCCCTCTCTCATTGAACTCTGCTCCTTCCTGGCCGAAAAGCAGAGCCGTTGTGAGGCACCCCGAGGGCATCTAGAGAGACACCCCTCATTAAATCCAGGCTCCTTCGTGGCCGAAAAGAAGCCCCCCTCTCGAGGCGGCCTGAGGGCATCTAGTGGGCCCCCCTCTCTCATTGAAAACCCCCCCCGGCTCCTTCCTGGGTGAGACTCAGCAAGGCCCGTGCAATGAACCCTGACGGCACCTAGAGCCCCCCCCCCCCCTTAAAGCCTCCTCGGCCTGGCCGAAAAGCAGGGCCCTTGTGAGACATCCCGAGGGCATCTAGAGGGTCCCCCCTCTTTTTTTAACCAGGCGGCGCTGCAAGGGTGAGTGGGAGGGGCCTGCAAGTGGGGGGAGAGGATCTGATCCGGGCGTGGGGGGGCGGGGGAGGAGACCCCACCTTCCCGCCCGGCCAAGCCAAGCCCAGGTCCGCCCCGCGAGGCGGAGCCGCCGGCGATCAGCTGAGCTTCCCGGGCGAGTCAGCAGCGGCAGCCGGCAGTTCCCGAGGCTCCGTCATCGCGGGCAGAAGCGGCCACCCAAAAACAAAGCTCGCAGAAAATCCTTTGGGCCGAGCCGGGGCTGCGGATCCGGATTGTGCCCGCCGCCCTCCGGCCAGGGAGGAATCCGGGCGGACACCTGCTCAAAAGGGCCGGTGAGTCGGAGGCGCCGCTTTGGAACCCAGGCCCTTGTATTTTACCCCCCTCCCCCAATAACCCCACCACCCCCGAGAAAGGAACGCCAGCACACCTGGCTTGGACCACACCTGGGACAGGTGAAGGATGCTCCTGGCCTCGAACCCCGGGAACCAAGCCCAGCCTTATGGGCCAGGCGATCAATGGGGAAGGGGTGGTGGATGGGGGACTCTCCTCCCCCCCAAAGAAAGGGGGAGAATTGGGGAGGGGGCAGAGGGAGAGAACCCAGCATCCTTGCTTTTGGCCAGGATCCCCATCTTGAATTCCCTTAAATGTGGGGGGGGGGCAATGAAAGACCCTCTCCAGGGTTTGGCCAGCTCCCAAGCAAAAGGCCTTCGTTGTGGGGGGGACTACGCCACCCCAAAATCCCCGGCCCGCTTGGGAAACTCAGAAAGCCCCCTATCCAAAGCTTTTCAACCTTAAGAACAACACAATGGAAATAGATTAAATGACAACATTTCTATGATGGTTTACTATGTTGTTTGTGAGATGGGGTTTGGGTTCATTCGGAAAATGTATTACGTTGAGACTTGAAGAATTAAATGACTGGAATAAAGTGGATAAAATAAGGAAGATTATAGGAGAAGGAGAAGTATCATTTTTTAAAAATTATACAAATGAGTAGGGTTTCCTATGGGGCATTTGGTTAGGATTAAACAGGAGGGGGGGGATGAATGCTAGATTAAAAAAGGGGAAGAAGCAAATAGGGCATAATTATTAAATGGTAAGAGAATGAATAACTATTTTGGTAAATTAAGCTAGCAGTTAATTGGGGAGATTTCTTGAAATTAATTGGTGAATATCCCAGATGACAAAATTTAAGTAGCAATATGACAGAAAAATATACCTGGAATCAATTATTTTATATACAGTAAAGGATATATGAATGATTGATTAAAATCTACGTATGCCTTTACTGTAATACCACAGCATTTGAGGTATATGGATTTATGTACGGAGTGTTGGATAAAAAATAAAAATTTGGGGGGGGGGGAAACACACAACACAATCTTCCCCGCAAACTGGCTTAATGGTGGCTTAGTTCAGGGGCTTAAAACAGAGCACGGGATCCACAAGCCTCCATCCCCAAAGTCTTTCTTGTTCACCTTCTGGGTCTGAACCAAAACGAGGTCTTTTCAGGTATGATTTCGAAAGCAAAAATGAATTCTTGGTCAGCCTTGAACTCTTCCCAGAGATGAATCACCAACGAAGCTTTGGTTTTTCTGCTATTCATCTTTTTTTTTTTCCATTACCAGCTGTAGAAAATTGTGGGATGGGGAGAGATTTCTTTGTTGGCAGCATATTTTGAGGAGGGGGTCCTGGGCGGGTGATTATCTACAGGCCAAAGTCTTCCGATAATAGAGAGAAGCGGGAGGCAGGCCCCTTCTTGCTGGCCAAGCAGTTTGAACCTGGAAAAATGCTGATAAGGTTTGATTGCTGGTCAGCTGCTGTTGGGGTTATGTGAGACCATCTGGATGAGTCACAGCAAGGGGGGGTGTTTATCCCCAGCCCAGGTCCCCTTTCTTTGCCCCCATCCACCTGTAAAGATTTACCTCCACGGCGAAAGGTAGCAGCGTTCTTGTCTTTCAGACTAGCCTCAGATATACTGCCACCGAACAGGGAGGTTCTAGTGAAGTAAATGAGTCGCTTGGTCTTTGAAATCTCGGAGGCGCAATATTTATCCACAGCCGGTTTTGCAAACCTCCTTCGTTTTTTGCGGCAGAAGGACAAAACGATTTATTTCGCAATAGCAGCAAATTGATTGATTGATTGATTGATTGGACTTTTATGCCGCCCCTCTCCAAGGACTCTGCAACTTAATCTACAGTTTGGGTATAAAGAGAGGGGAAGGTTGGTTCTCTGAAATTTGTGGCCTTGGTTTCCGAACGTCTCGTTACCAGGCTAGGGAACATCTTCAGCGTCAGGGGTGTCGATGTTATTTTTTAATTATTTTATTTTTATTTTTAATGCAAAGTGCCATTCCAGGAGCGACTGAAATTATCCCAGGCAAAAGAATGGAAGGAATAAATGTGTACAGTAATTCTTTTTTTAAAAAAATCTATTTTTATCTTTTGTATATTTTCATTTTTTTTATTTTTGTTTTTTCCTCTCCTTCCTTTCTGGGTTCCCAGTTCGCAATGGGCAGGGCTGTTTTGAACTCCCAGTGACTCCCAGGACCTCCTTCCTTCGCCTGAGGCCCGCCATGTTTGCTGTTGCTCACAAGTTCAGCGGGAATGCCTCAGAGTGCGTCAACGGTTCCGAGTGGATCCTGAACGTCTTCCACGAGTGCGCCCAGGATGGCTGGGACGTGGCCAGCGTGGTGCTGGGCCTGGTTTCCATCGCCTGCTTTGCTGGGGCTTCCTTCCCGTAAGTAAACAGGGGAGGGGGCTTCACCCTGCCTCTGGGGCCAGTTAGAAGGGGCCAGCTGGGAATTTTGTGCTGGGGGTGCTGGTTGGCTGGCTCCTTTCTTCCTTCTCTTTCCTTCCTTCCTCTCTCCCTTCCTTCCATCTTTCCGTCCTTCCTCCCTCTCTCCCTTCCTTCCGTCCTTCTTCCCTTCCCCTTTCTTTCTCCATCCCTCCCCATTCCCATCTCTTTCCTTCCTTCCACCCCACTCCCTCCCTCCACATTCTCATCTTTCTTCCTTCCTTCCTCTCTTCCTCCCTATTCCCATCTCTTTCCTTCCTTTCTTCCCTCCGTCCCCATTTTCATTTTTCCTTTCTTGCCCTTCCTTCCTCCATTCTGATCTCTTTCCCTCCTCCGTTCTGCCCTAATCCCATCAATCCTTCTTTTCCTCCTTCCCTCTCGCCCTATTCCCATGTGTCTCTGTCTGTCTATCTAATATTTCTTTTCTTTTTCTTTCTCTTTCCTTCCTTCCTCTTTCCTCCTTCCCTCCCGCCCTATTCCGTCTGTCTGTCTGTCTGTCTGTCAGTTTATCTATCTATCTAATCTCTAAAATTTCCGTCTTTCTTTCCTTCTTTCTGTCTTCCTTCCTTCCTTTCCCTGCCTCCCTCCCTCCCTCCCATCCATCCATCCTTCCCTGGTTTGACTGACAAATAAGTGGCTGCCCATTAGGGATGACAAAACAGAGATGATTTCATTTCCTGGGATACAGACAAAGGAGACAGCCCGGTATCCTGCCACGCCTGGCTGTGGGTGGCTTATGAAAGATCACCTCTAGCAACCCCTTGAAACCATCAGCAGCTGCAAAAAATAAACACAATTCCTCCTTAAAAGTCCCTTGGGGTGGATTAAACTTCATCCTTTGCAGGCTTGACACAATAAAGCAGAGGTCTTCAAACTTGGGAACTTTAAGTCCTGTGGACTTCAACTCCCAGAATTCTCCAGCCAGCTGTACTGGCTGGAGAATTCTGGGAGTTGAAGTCCACAGGTCTTAAAGTTTCCAAGTTTTGGGACCCCTGCAATAAAGGGTGCACTCCCCTTGTCGTCGGACCTTGGACTTCCTTTCCCATCAGCCCCAGCCCACAATCAGTGGTATAATATGCTGGTTGTGTGTGTGTGTGTGTGTGTGTGTGTTAGAGCAGTGTTTCCCAACCTTTTTTGAGCCGCGGCACATTATTCATATTTTCAAAATCCTGGGGAACATTGAACGGGGCGGGGGGGGCGGCTAAAGAAAAGTTTAGACAAAAAAATCTCTCTCTTCCTCCCTTTCGCTCTATTTCTCCCTATTTCTCTCTCTTCATTCCTTCCCTTCTTTCTCTCTCTCCATCCCTCTTTCTTTCTTTCTTCCTCTCTTTTTTGCTCTCTTTATCTCTCTCTCCCTCCTTCCCTTCCTCTGTCTTTCTCTCTCCCTTGCTTTCTCTCTCTGTGTCTCTCTTGCTCTTTCTTGCTTTTTTCTCTCTTGCTCTCTCTCTCTTTCACTGTCTCTTGCTATATGTCTCTTTCGCTCTCTCTGTCACTCTTGCTATCTCTCTCTCTTTCTCTGTCTCTCTTTCTCTCTCGCTATGTCTCTCTTTCTCTCTCTCTCTGCTTCTCTTGCTATGTCTCTCTCTCTCTGTGCCTCTCTTGCTATGTCTCTTTCTTTCTCTCTTTCTCTGTCTCTCTTGCTATGTCTCTTTCTTTCTTTCTTTCTTTCTTTCTCTCTCTTTCTGCCTCTCTTGCTATGTCTTTCTCTCTCTTTCTGTCTCTCTTTCTCTGTCTCTCTCTGTGTCTCTCTTGCTAAGTCTCTCTCTCACTCTCTCTCTCTGCCTCTCTTGCTATGTCTCTCTCTCTCTCTGCCTCTTGCCATGTCTCTCTTTGTCTCTCTCTCTTGCTATGTCTCTTTCTTTCTCTCTCTGCCTCTCTTGCTATGTCTCTTTCTCTCTCTCTTTCTCTGCTTCTCTTGCTATGTCTCTCTCTCTCTCTCTCTGCCTCTCTTGCTATGTCTCTCTTTCTCTCTCTCTCGGCTGAGTGCGAGCGGGAGCCCTGACGACGGCAGCTGGACGTGCTGCTGGACGCCGTATATGCCAGCCCCGCAGCGCCAGCATGTACGGCGTCCAGCAGCACGTCCAACCGCCACCGTCGGTGCCTCCACCCTGGAGCTCGCTCTCGCCGCCCCCATCTCCCCGCGACCGCCTGGGGCCACTGCAGCCGGCACCCTCCCACTCCCACCGCCAGTGCCCTCCCGCCAGGCCCCAAAGGACACTTGCCGCCGATGCCAGGGAACTCCAGCTGGGCAGGGCGCTGCTGGTGCCTCCGAGCTCCCACTCGCAGCTGTCCCCCGGCTCCTGCCCGATGCCGCGGTTTCTGGCGCTCTCCTGCTGGGCCCCAAAGAAGGAAGGCAGGAAAAAGGAGGCGCGAAGAATGAAGCTCTCCTTTTTCCCGCCTTCCTTCTTTCGGGCCCAGCAGGAGAGCGCCAGAAACCGCGGCAACGGGCAGGAGCCGGGGGACAGCTGCGAGTGGGAGCTCCAGGTCGGAGGCACTGCCGTCGGCAGCGCCCCGCCCAGCTGGAGCTTCCCTAAGAGCTTCGCGACACACCTGACCGTGTCTCGCGGCACACTAATGTGCCGCAGCACACCGGTTGGGAAACGCTGTGTTAGAGAGAGACTCTGATTCTTCCTCTTTCTTCCTCCGCTTTTCCACGCAGTCAGTTCTATCTTGCCTGTAAAACGGGCATTATGGATCAGGCCCTGTCCATTTACTTCCTGCTGGGATGGCTCGGAGGGGATTCGCTGAACTTAATTGGGTCTTTCTTGGCTGATCAGCTGCCGCTACAGGTAAGGAATTTTTAAAAAGCAGTGCTTGACTGGAATGTTCCCAAAATTTGATACTGAAATGATGTTCAAAGCCAGCATCAATTGTGGGTCCTTGAGATTCCCTTCCTCTCCAATGATTTAGCCCCATCTTCAAGCCAAGAGTTCCAGAGGTTAAAATAAGTTTCTCTCTTAATTATCCTAGGATTTCCCCCTCACCTCCTCCTCCTCCTCTTTCTTCCCCAGGTATACACTGCCATTTACTATGTGTTGGCCGATTTGCTCATGATCTCTCTCTACGTCTACTACAAAGTCAAGAACCAAAACAGGACCTGTAAGTTGACATCTGCTCATGTGAGAAGAGGAAAGCGCCAAGACATAAAAGTTTTGTTTGTTTCTTAAATCATCACCACAGAATACCCCCCCCCCAAGATTTCAGTTCAAAATCAGGGTTTGATTGATTTATTGATTGATCAATTGGATTTCTATGCCTTCCCTCTCTGAGGACTCGGGGCGGCTTACAACATATAAAAACAATAGGTTACAATAAATTAAATCCAATTCAATTAAAATTATATAAACTATCTAAAATCCCGAGTTATATTAAAATCAATCACACGCATTCGTACAGCAACCATACAATCATTCATTGGCCAGAAGATAAGGTCTAATCGTCCCATGGTGGCATAAATGAGTCTTAAGACTCTTGTGGAAGGCAAGGAGTTTGACTGCAGTGCAAATCTCGCGTTCCAGAGGGCCAGGGCCCCCACTGAGAAGGCTCTTCCCCTAGGCCGTGCCAAGCAACACTGTTGGCACAGCACTGGAAATGTGAGTTTGCAGTGTCACAAAACACAGCAATTCACTTGCACGTGCCATCCACACATGTGATGTCCATGCAGGCATGCAGCATCAAAAATAGCAATATGGGACGGGATTGCCCCCAGGAAGGTGCACAGGCCTACCCAATAGTTGGCACTACCAGTTAGTCCAAACCAGATGAATAACATCTCTGGAGAAGGGGAGGGAATTTGTCAGAGTATGAATGTTCATAGATGGGAATAGTCATGGCAACAGGTGAGCCGGGGGAACCGTTTGGGTAGACATGGTAACAGGTCGGCCAATAGGGACTGTTTGGGTAGACATGGTTAAAGGTCAGACAATGGGGACCATTTGGATAGACATGGTTAAAGGTCAGCCAATGGGGACTGTTTGGGTAAACATGACAATAGGTCAGCCAATGGGGACCGTTTGGGTAGACCTGGTAAAAGGCCAGCCAATGGGGACCGTTTGGATAGACATGGCAACAGGTCAGCCAATGGGGACCATTTGGATAGACATGGTTAAAGGTCAGACAATGTGGGGACTGTTTGGGTAGATATAACAATAGGTCAGCCAATGGGGACCGTTTGGGTAGACATAGCAACAGGTCAGCCAATGGGGACTGTTTGGGTAGATATGACAATAGGTCAGCCAATGAGGACCATTTGGGTAGACCTGGTAAAAGGCCAGCCATTGGGGACCGTTTGGATAGACATGGTAAAAGGTCAGCCAATGGGGATAGTTTGGGTAGACATGACAATAGGTCAGCCAATGGGGACTGTTTGATAGACATGGTAACAGGTTGGCCAATCTGTTGGTACCATGGTTATATGTTGCAAGCCACCCCGAGCCCTCGGAGAGGGGCAGCATATAAACCCAATGAATGAATGAATGAATGAATGAATGAATGAATGAATGAATGAATGAATGGAATGAAAGGTCAGCCAATGGGGACTGTTTGGATAGACATGGTAACAGACATGGTCAACCAATGGGGACTGTTTGGAAACTGAAACAGTATTTGTATGCGGTCATAAGAGACAGTTTGGAGTCTAGGCATGGCTTAGCCTTGCTCAACTGTATATAAGAGTTGGTTTGGCCTCTATAACTTTGCAGCCTCTGTACTATATGTGGCTTCTGTTTCCAGAGGTGGGATTCACACACTTTACCTACCGGTTCACCCAGCACCGAAAACGTGTTTGCACATACGCATGACCTTCCATGCATGCACTTTGCTTGTGTGCATGCGGCTTCCAGGTATGCACTCAGATTGAAACATGTCCAAATAGGATAGCACAGCACCGGGGGTGGATAGGCGAGCCCACCTGCAAGTTGCTATTACAGGTGCGCCCAAACCAGTTGAATAACACTCTGTATTTCTCTACTCTGTAATGATTTGCTTCTATGAATATTGCTTCTGTGTTCCTGATTTTGTATGCTGACTTCAGCTGTAGGGTATGGTATATAAAGTTTCGTATATATATAATTGTACCCTGCTGAAGTTCATTTAATTGTGTGCTGGTTGGATGTGCTGCAGAAACTCTGACAGAATTGTGGTTTTATACCTAGGCGTGCAGATTTAAAAAAAAAACAATGGGAGAACACACATTGTTGCGTCCTTTGAACAGAAGTTGCAATTGTGCAGGGCATGTGCTCTTTGTGCTAAAGCTTTTGTGCACACTTTCAAGGGAATTGCCGCATTTTTCAGACACACCAAGATTTTGAAGAAGAAGAAAAAGTTTTTGTCCTCCCTGGCCCCTAAGAGCAGACCTCCCAAACCCCCTACATACCCCAGTTTTTGCAACAATTGGCTTATTTTTTTACCTGTTTTTGCAAAAAAACCAACGGTGCACAGATTTGGGAGGCCTGCAGATTGCTTCTGGGGAGCTGAGGGAAGGCAAAAATGCCCCAATTCTTGCAAAAAATGGCCTGTTTTTGGCACCTTTTTGCCTTCCTCCATGCCCCAGAAGTAGTCTGCAGGCCTCCCAAACCTTCTGCACATATTGTTTTTGCGAAAAAGGGCCCATTTTTCAAAAACGAGACACAGGGGAATACAGAAAAATGGCCGTATTTGGTGTATAAAACACACCAGCATTTCCACACTCTTTCAGGGGTGGAAAAGGTACGTCTTATACTCCGAAAAATATGGTATTTCAAACCGTGTCCTCTCCCCAGAAAGCTGGATTCCCCTCAATCTCCTCTCTTTCGGTTTCAGATCTCTTAAAAAGGTTTGGATCTGGTAGATTGCACAATAGCGCCGTTCCTGCTGCAAAGGGACAGTGGTTCTGTGGGTTTTGCTCATATTTCTGCTTTGCAAGGCAGCTGCCAGGAAACAATTATGCTGAGGTCACCAAAACCTGTTTCTCCTTTTTTAGTAAATTTGTAAGATGGGACATTCTTAAAAAATAAAAACAAAAGCAAAACATACTCTTAACATCTAATCCAACATTACAATATAGTGGTACCTCTACTTACGAACTTAATTCATTCCGTGACCAGGTTTGTAAGTTTGTAAGAAGCAATTTTTCCCATAAGAATCAATGTAAAAGCAAATAATGTGTGCAATTGGGGAAACCACAGGGAGGGTGGAGGCCGTTTCCTCCCAGGAGATTCCTAGAGAGGCCCCATGGAGGCTTCTCCCCACTTTTTCCGGCCCTGTTTCCTCCCAGGAGATTCCTAGAGGCCCTACACAGGCTTCTTCCTGCTTTTTCCAGCCGTTTCCTCCCAGGAGATTCCTAGAGAGGCCCCACAGAGGCTTCTCCCCGCCTTTTCCGGCCGTTTCCTCCCAGGAGATTCCTAGAGAGGCCCCACAGAGGCTTCTCCCCACCTTTTCCGGTTACAGTTTCAGAGGCTCGGGTTTGTAAGTGGAAAATAGTTCTTGAGGAGAGGCAAAAAAATATTGAACATCAGGTTCTTGTCTAGAAAGGTTCATAAGTAGAGGTGTACTTAGGCAGAGGTACCACTGCATATGTTGTAAGCCAGCCCAGGTCCTCAGAGAGAGGCGGCATATAAATCTAATAAATGAATGAATAAATAAATATATTTCTCTTCTCCTCAGTTTCAGCTTCGATCAACGCCATCTTTGCATTCACGGTCCTGGGAGCGACGTTGACGCCCGCCTGGCAGGGGGCAATTGCCTCTTCTCATGTGGGTGACGGAAAGATATTCAAAAGCAGGAGACTTTTATCCTCTGTGGATTATCCATCAGGTTGGGAGGTAGGTTCCTCTTTAGGACGGAACTGTTCTTACCTAGGCTTCCTGATAAATCATAAAACACACAGTCCACAAAAAACTCTATTTGTCTTTTAATTTTGTTCATTCCCAGCTGTAGTAAGTCCCCAAGCAATGTTAATTAGTCCGACAGAAGTTTTTGGGAAGAAGGCTGATAAGCACCAACCTTTATCTCTCTTGAGACGCTGCCAAAGACCTAATTGGCAAGGAGCTTTGCAAGGCCCAACAGAAACACGCAGTCAGGACCAAAATGCTGAGACTTTTTCCTTTTCATGAGGAAAATTTCTCTACCCAAGTTAATAATTCTTTCTGAAGTTTTGGGTGACCTTTGGGTGAAGATTAGGGTTTGAATTTGAGGTGGCATGTGGATTCAAGGAAGGCACAAAGGACGATTATCCAAACTAACCCATGGGACTAAATCACCTGGTGGTGAGGTTTCCCGTTAAATTACTTTGACCTCTTTCCTTCTGGACTCCATGAGGCCCACTGGAACATTCTGTCCACAGCACCCATTAACCCTCTTGTGTTCTCTGCAGCCCTTCACCCAGAAGGAGATCTCTGGCTTTGTGATTGGATCCACTTCGTCGGTGCTCTACCTATTTTCTCGGCTCCCTCAGATCTACACCAATGTAAGCATTGCTTGAGGCCCACTGTGGAAGGAAAGGGAAGGCCCACTGCGGAAGGGAGGGCCTCTTTTGGGGAGCAGATCAGCCGAAGAGGGAGGCTCCAGACTCAATTTCCAGCTGTTCCCAGAACAGAACATGTTTTCACAGCAGGGCTGTCCAACCTCGGTAACCTTTAAGGCTTACAGACTTCAACTCCCAAGATTCCTCAGCCATCCATGCATGGCTGGCTGAAGAATTCTGGGAGTTGAAGTCCATAAGCCTTACAAGTTACGGAGGATGGAGGCCCTTCGTTTAAGGGACAATTTACTGCCTGAAACCCTGGGTAACAGCCGATAGCCCATACTGCTCAGCTTTGTCACTTCCAGTGTACCGTTTGCGAAACCTACTGTATTTTTCGGAGTATAATTTATTTATTTTAATTTATTCTAATTAAAATAACTTTAAATATTTATTTTATTTTAATTATTTAATTTAATTTAATTTAATTTAATTTATATGCCGCCCAACCACCGGAGGACCATGGTCAGCTTACAATATCTGAAAAGAAACAGTTTAAAAACAATTTAAAACAATTCATGCAAATCTTTTTTCTTTTTTTTTTGGCCGGATCTGGAAGGTGGATGACTTGATCAATGGCCCCGGGCTTGCTGGCAGAGCCAGATCTTCAAGGTTTTCCAAAAGACGCATTGGAGTATAATACGCACCTTAGTTTTGAAGGAGGAAAACAGGGAAAAAATAGGGGGGGGGGAATAGGGAAAATAGGAAATAAATAATCTGCCTGTCAGGTATTCATCTGGCTAGTCTTTAGTCTAGTCAGCTTCAGCACATTAGTTTGCTGGTTTTGAGCACACTTGCTTGCTTTTTATCCCATGTTTGGGGATAAAAAATAGTTTCTAAGCGCTGGTGAGACCACATTTGGGATACTGTGTCCAGCTCTGGAGACCTCACCTACAAAAAGATATAGATAAAATCGAAAGGGTCCAAAGACAGGCTACAAAAATGGTGGAAGGTCTTAAGCATAAAACTTATCAGGAAAGACTTCATGAACTCAATCTGTATAGTCTGGAGGACAGAAGGGAAAAGAGGGGACATGATGGAAATATTTAAATATGTGAAAGGGTTAAATAAGGTTCAGGAGATAAGTGTTTTTAATAGGAAAGTGAACACATGGACAAGGGGGCACAATCTGAGGTGAGTTGGGGGAAAGGTCAGAAGCAACGTGAGAAAATATTATTTTACTGAAAAAGTAATAGATGCTTGGAACAAACTTCCAGCAGATGTGGTTGGTAAATCCACAATAGCTGAATTTAAACATGCCTAGGATAAACATATATCCATCCTAAGATAAAATACAGGAAATAGTATAAGGGCAGACTAGATGGACCATGAGGCCTTTTTCTGCCGTCAATCTTCTATGTTTCTATTAACTGATTTAAGACATGTTTACCCATGCCGTAAGCTTGTTTGAAGCTAGCCATGATCCCAGTGAACATGATAACAATCCAATCGCAATGATTAAAATAATACTGTGCGTTGTTTTTCAAAATCCCTCTCTCTCTCTCGCAAGTTCAAGCGGAAATGTACGACCGGTATCTCTTACTCTCTCTTCGCTCTGGTGATGCTCGGAAATACGCTCTACGGTCTCAGCGTCTTAATGAAAAACCCAGATCCGGGCCAGTCGGAAGCCAATTACGTGATCCACCATTTGCCCTGGCTGATTGGTAGCTTGGGAGTTCTGTCCCTCGACATTGTGGTATCCTTTTCTGGAAATGGGAACGGGGTGGGTGGGGCGCTTGCTTCCACTTTTAAATGTGCCAAGTCCAGTGTGAAGAGAATCCCTCAGGCAGGCCAGGAAAATAAGAGCGTCACAAACTTCTGATTTCGAAACTTTCTGAACTGCAGTCCACGGTAGTGTCAGGATTGAGGGGGCGAGTAGTGGTGGTGAAAGGTAAAAATAATCCTGGGCCAAGCTGGATCATCTTTTAATGACCCCATAATCCCTTGCGGGGTGGCGTCTGGCCAATTGAATGGAGCCGAGTGTTTACTGGCCGGATGCCCTTCCTGTCACCAATGCAGAGTTTTATTCAGAAGATATATTCTCCTTGTGCCCAGAGAAATAGCTGGCTCTACCTAGGATCAAAGTCACAGCCTCTTGACTGTGAGGTGAGAGCTCCATCTCCTGAGCCAAGGACATTAATTAAAATAACATCTCAGCTTCACCAGCTGGCCACATAGGCAAGGTTATGCTTCCAGATGCTTCCGTTAAATCTGCCATTTCATCGCACCCTATCTCATCTTTAAACCCTTTTGAGACGTCTTACAATATGACAAGAATCCACCTTCTTGAGGATGTTAATGGTGCTGTAACTTGCAATTACCATATTTTCCGGCGTATAAGACACACCTTAATTTTGGAGGAGTAAAATTGGAGCAAAAAAATCTATCTAAAGGTATTCATCTGGCTAGCGTCCTTACTTTGGTCAGCTTCAGCACATTATTTTATCCCTTGGTTAGGGCTGAAAAATATCTTTGGAGGGAGTAGCAATGAAACAAGGCCTGAAAAGATTTAGGGCTAGAAAAAAACATCTTGGGAGAGAAGATCGTTTTCAGCCCATTAGAGTTGAAAAAAACTTTTTCCGAGAGTGTGGCAATGAAAATAAGCCTGCAAAAACTTAGGACTGGGAAAAAAAACTTTGGAGTAGCAATGAAAAAATCCTGCAAGTCGGGAAGCTTGTTAGCACCTTCTTAGGGATGAAAAAACCTTTTTTGGGTGGAGTAGCAATGAAACAAGCCAGCAAGCAGCAAAGATTGTTAGCATTTCCTTAGGGCTGGGGAAAAAAAGCTTCAAAAAAGCTACATTCGGAGTATAAGACGCACCCAAATTTTCAGCCTATATTTGGGGAGGGGAGTGCATCTTATACTCTGAAAAATACGGTAGCTTGGCTGCCCCAATTCTGCCAGGTTCAACCATTGTCTGGAGGAGAAATATTTCAGCCCCATCTTTTAAAGAAGGCAGAAAACCCAGGGAAAAAGATCTTATGCTTATATTCATCTTTCATAGCCAATAATGGGTATTGGGTCCAGTCCCCAGGAGCAGCAAACCTTAATAATTTCACCCTTCAGATTTCGTGCCAATTCCTGGCCTATCGACGGAGGAAGCTGCCCGTCTTGGAAGAGAGAGATGCTCTTTTGGGCAGCGAAGAAGAGGGCGCCGCCGAAAGCTGAACGGAGAGAAGATCTTTGGCTGCCTTGGGATTCCAGCTGTGGGTTTTTTAGATTTTCGTCCTGAAAACTCTCTCTAGATAAAAAGCTCCGGCTTGTATATTCTAGGGGGGGGGGACCTCTGGAAAAGACATGCCTTTCCTACTTCTCAATCCCTTTGGGACGGGAGGAGGGAAGAAAAAATAATAATCCTGGACAAATGAACATTGAAGACGATAAGACTCCGTTCTGCAGCAACAGTGAACTTTTATCGATGGAATTCCGCCCCGACTTCACCGCCAAACAGGGGGAACTATTAATTTATGAAATTGTTTTAACAAATCAACCCAAAAAGAATTGGGTGCTGAGCAGCTGGCTGCCTAGACCTTGTTGAGACTCAAGAGTAAAAGGAGGCTGGAGGGATGAGGGGGATCCTTTTTAAAAAAAATAAGGGGCATTCCTTCTGGCGGGGATTTTATTTTTATTTTTTTAAGGACATGGAGAAATAAAAATATTCCCACCACCCCAGCAGGAGTGGCTATAGTTCTTTGCTTAACCCTGTTAAGGAATGTGCAGAGTGTCCTCTGAGTTACCAAAGAGGCACATAGCATCAGCATTTAGACTTATATACCACTTCACAGTGCTTTACAGACCTCTCTAAGTAGTTTACAGAGAGTAAGCCTATTGCCCCAACAATCTGGGTCCTCGTTTTACTGACCTGAGAAGGATGGGAGGCTGAGTCAACCTTGAGCCTACTGAGATTCGATTTGCCAAACTGCTGGCAGCAGGTGATCAGCAGAAGTAGCCTGCAGTTCTGCACTCTAACCACTGCACCACCGAGGCTCTACGCATGCGGCAAAGGAAGCGTGGAGTTCTAGTAACTATCCAGCAGATAGTCAGGAAATATGAGTAATGGTTCAGTCATGCAAAACCAGGTACATTAAGTGTAAGCTTACAGCTCACAAATACATAAACGATCATTGAACACAGTTCTTACTACAGCAGTCACAATGCATCAGCAATACCAAAACACAGAAATATCAGAAATAACAAAGAATCTCATTTCTGGCTCCCTCTCACTAACTCTTAAAGCTATAGTGCTTCAATACATACAGGCATTTATTGTTAGCTTGTTTATATATTGCCAAACCCAACCGTTATGTACATAGTACTAACTTACTCTATACTTTCTTATCTCACCCTTGAAACAACGATGGGTGGGCTTCAGCTCCCCTGCTCGTCCATCCTTTTTTTTTTTGGCAAAGGAAGGGTAGCTACAGATAACTAGGAGCCTTGGCAGATGTTGTGGCCTACAGCAGCTGACTCAAAGGAGAAGGAGGTGTGGGGTCAGGACCAGCATCAAGGCAACCTGAGAGCAATGAGGGGGAAGAGGGAATTGAGCTGTCCGTCAGCCCTCAGACGGGGCATCAACGGCCCCCAGATCTGGAGGTGGCTGATGAGGCGGAGGAGGAACAGCTGGGTCCTGTGCTTGACACATGGATGCCCAGAAGGCAGAGGAGAGCAGTGGAAATCTATGGGCCGGTTCTTGGGACTGAAGAGCCACCACTGCTAGCGAAGTCCCACCTAGCTCTGGGGATAAAAAGCAGAATGCGGAGATAAATAGGTGCGGTAGACAACTATTCATCTCCTTCCGGGTCAGATTTGCTAGCCTGCGGTGAGAGAAACTTTTTGCCGGGGTTGCCGTCGCTCCTAATAAAGGAATATTTGAGTTAACCTCAGAGGGCTTCTCACATTTGGGGAGCTGGGTCAGAACCGCAGAGTTTGCAGAGCAGCGGGTCTGTCTGAGGCTTTGTGAGACATTCAAAGGTAGACTGCTTCCGGCTGGAGAGGTTCCATCCAGTTCCAGTCCTTTCTGCACATTATAAAAGTCCAGCCCACCCACCCGAGACTGCGACCTGCCAATTGGGACCCTGCCAATCAAAAGGCTGGACCCTTGAGAGTTCGGAAAAGGACCAAGAGAAGGAATCGGAAACAAGGCATGGCACCCCAAAGCCTTCTTTATGTTTTTAAAGATTTTATTTTTTCCCCCGTTTTTTTAAGTATGGAGGCTCAAGTAAGAGATGTAGATTTCCAATTTGAAGCATTACATATTTAAAAAATAATAATAACCAGTCTTTCGCATTCCCATAAGAAATCAAGAACAAAAGCATCACACCGCGCAGCCTCTCGGATGGAAAGCAGGACTCAGGTGGTGGGTGGGGTGGGTGGGGTTTGAACTCTTTGCTAGCTTTTCGAAGATCTCTTTAAGGGGGGAAAGTAGGGCAGCTGCCCACGGCCCCCCACCCCGTCCCATACACCCATCCTCCTTTCTCAACTTTTCTCCCAAACATACACCAAACACATTTCCCACGGTGGTTATCTTCCTTCCTTCCACAAATCATGGTTATTTAATAAAGGTCTTTTTTTTTATGTTTTTGTTTCTTGTACATTTTTTACACCAATATAAGAAAATATGGAAAGAGCGGCAGAGAAGCCGGGGAGGAAAGGGGGGGAGGCACCGAGAATCAAAAGAAAAAAACATGATCGGTGGAAATATGCGGATAAACATAAGGCCCAAGAAAAGGGGGTGAGGAAGGGTCAAAAAAGGCCAGGAAGGGCACAAATCTCAGAGGCTTCTCAACAGAAAAATAAACGTTTTGCAAGGGTGTGGCAATAAGACGGTGGAAATTAAGCGGCTAAAGAGCCCCCATGGTCTTCCCCAGCCAAAAAAATGATTTATACAAATTTATTTGGGGAGGTGGGGAGGGTGGAAAAAAAACCCCAGGCTTTTATTGTATGTTTTATGAGTGGAAGAAATATTTTACGCGGGAAATGAAAATAACAGTGAAGAGTATGGGGGGGGGGCAAAGATTCCTAAGAAATTTTGGGGAATGGGGGGGCGCAAATGAGTGCATGGCGTGTCTTGTTAGCATCCTCCGGGGGGGGGGAAGACGCCGGTTTCTAACTTTGCTGTTTTTTCTTCAACGCCACGACCAGGTCGTTCTTCAGCGCTTCTTGCTTCGATTTGTCGGCAAACTTCTGCACAGACCTGGAGGGGGGGAGAGAAAAGAGGCAGGGAGTTATAAGGAAGAGAAAGGGTGTTTTGCAGGGTGGGCAAGGGGCAGCAGTGGCTTCCGGCGAATTTCACACACACACCCCTCAAAAAAACCACAGCATCTCCAACATGTCAGGTAGCGCTTCGCCGCAATTTGTAACCGGATCCCTCCCAAGTCGCTGCTCTCCGGCATCGTTAGTAGTGTTTAGAAGGGGAGGGTGGAGGGTGGAAAGTCTGTAGTAACTCTGAGGAGTCATTAAAACGAGGACTATCTGTATACAATAGCCTGGTCAAGGGTGCGAATGTGTGTGTGTGTATTCCAAGGTCAATATTGTCAGTACCACGTACAGTATTGGTTGGGTTTCCAATATATGAAGATAAACCAGCATTGTATGTAAGGGGAAAATAGTGGTATTACTTTAAGAACTAGGTAGCAATTACGAGCTAGGCTACAATTTAGCCATATAAGGGAGACAGATGTGCTGCTCTCTGTTACATTCCATTGTTACATTCTGTTGTGTTGAGCTGTTGTTGCATTTTGTCTGTTTTGCTGCCTTATCTTGTAACGGTTGCTGTATATATGCTGGTTAGTATTAATATCTGAGCTGTGTGAAATATACTATGTAGAATATACAGATGTAAAGGTATTTGCTGTATTAATAAGAGAGTAAGCAGTGTGCTAATACTAAATGGTATATTATATCTGCTGTGTGTGAAGGAGATAATATACGTAATACTATATGTACCTGCTATATTTGAAGAAGATGGACTGAATTATAATTACTGTGAAAGATTATGGAGATATTGTATATCTTGGCTTGCATTATTATCTGAACAAACCACCACTGCCTCACGTACTCTGGTACAATACAGCATTTCTATCATTGGTTGTTTGACCAGTGTGGCATACTAACAGATATCACTTGCAAAACCACACCAGGGATAACCAGGCCTGTCGCATTCTCAAGTGCAAAGAACTCCACGCGGCAAGGCAAGGAGAGCAAACGCAAGGTGGTCAGGAGCCTTCCTCCACCCTCAAAAAGAAACACAAAACAGCAAATGGGACTTGCCAAGAATTAGGAGTTAGTCGGTGGGAAGGAGGCTGAAATCTCTCATGCAGATATGCTCTCGGTCGAGGTGAGTGGTGTTTTAGTGCCAAGGTGCCTTCTAAAGCCAATTTCAGCATTAAGGGGTGGGAGGGAGAGGGAGGGAGAGGGGGGGCGGGGGGGAGTGTACCTGAACTGCTTTAGTTATCTGGCTGAATGTACATCTGCCGCTGGGTGAGGACCTGCGAGAGTTCCCGCTGCAACTGCTTATATTTTTGGTTGTCGGGAATAGCGTCAATTGATCTGGAGCGAGCGGGGCGCAGACGGAAGAGGGGAGCCGAGGAAGGAAAGAAAAGGGGGTTCAGACAAGTTGGCAGAGAGAGAGAGAAGAAAACACGAGGAAGGAGGCAGAGGGAGGCCACAAGGGGGTTGATAGCAGAGAGGGGAGGGAAAGGGGTCAGTAAGGAGCAGACCGGGAGTCTTCCGGGCGCCGAAATCCACAGATTTCGTAGAGGAAAGAAAGAGAGAGAGAGACAGAGGAAGAGAAATGGAAGCTGGCAACCTTTTCCTCCAATGCTAATATCGGTTCCGTCAAACCATGGGTAGGCAAAGTTGGCCCTTCTATGACTTGTGGACTTCAACTCCCAGAATTCCTGAGCCAATCATGCTAGCTCAGGAATTCTGGTGACGTCCGCATGTCATAGAAGAGCCAACTTTGCCTACTCCTGCATAAAACCATCAACCGACCCATCCCTCTGTCTCCAGCGGGTTTAACTGGAAAAGAGGGGAACCAAAGGCTGGCGGGAGCACCATCGGGCACCTCTGCTGTGGGCGATGGGATCAAGTTTGGGGAAGGGGGGCAAAAAGGAGAGGAGAAGGATTTACACGGACTCTGAGGCAGCCTTTCCGAAATTCCCCCTTCTGGAGTTACTGACGGATAGGATGGTCCATCCCAATCTTCTGAATCGGACCATCGATGGCAGAAGCGACTGAAGAAAGGTGGAAAGGCTTAACAGAAGGCAGGCAAGGCAGCTAATCTGCCAGGGATATTCTTCCAGGGCAGTGGAGACATGTTGAACACAATAGCAGTGTTGGAAGGTACCCTGGAGGTCTTCTAGTCCAGCCCCCTTGTCCAAGCAAGGAGACCCCTAGAGCAAGGGTTTCAAACTCAAATTTCATTGAGGGCTGCATCAAGATTGTGTTTGGCCTTGGAAGGCCAGGGTGTGGTCAGTGTGTCACTCAGCTTTCACAGCTGAGAGCTAAGTACCCCATGGGCCATAGCCAACCCCTAGGCCGAATGCCAGTGATGGCGAAGCTATGGCATGGGTGCCACAGGTGGCACGCAGAGCCATATCTGCTGGCACGCGAGCAGTTGCCCTAGTTCAGCTCCAATGTGCATATGTATGCCGGCCAGATTATTTTTGGCTTGCACAGAGGCTCCGGGAGGGCGTTTTTGGCTTTCAGGGAGTCTCCAGGGGGATGGGAGAGTGTATACTTACCCTCCCTCCAGCTCCAGGCAAGCCTTTGGAGGGCAAAACATGAGGCTACTGGGTCCACCAGAAGTTGGGAAACAGGCCATTTCTGGCCTCCAGAGGGCCTCCGGGGGGGGGGAGTTGTTTTTGCCCTCCCCAGGCATTGAATTATGGGTGTGGGCACTCGCACATGCACAATAGCGCTCGCCCACGCTCTTTCGGCACATGAGGAAAATAAGGTTCACCATCACTGCCCTAGACTATTTCTGACAAATATATATGTAAATTATAAATAAAGAGGCAACAGCCATTGCGATCTCCAGAACGTTTAAAATTTATTAAAAACTACTAAAATTAACGAAGCTTTCATTAGTCCTCTACTAACATTGTCAGAGTGTTAAAATCCCCATGGAAGACAGTTGGTTTTATATAATGCTGCTTAATTTGCTCATTGCCCGCATCACAGGCCCACCCCCTTCCTTCCCTCCTGGCTCTGCGGGCAATGAGCAAATTGAGCAGCGTTATATAAAATCAACTGTCTTCCATGGGGATTTTAACACTCTGACAATGTTAGAAGAGGACTAATGAAAGCTTCGTTAATTTTAGTAATTTTTAATAAATTTTAAACATTCCGGAGATCGCAATGGCTGTTGCCTCTTTATTTATAAATACGTCTGGAACTCGCATTTTTAAGACAATTCTTGATATGCATAATTATAAATACGACCACAATACTGCAGCCCGTGCATCGTTACCTCAGCCCATTGACAATGTCCTTTGTCTTTCCAAAATAAATCTCATTCAGTGTACTTCTGATTTTATTCTCCATGTCCTAGAAGGGAAGAGAGAGAGAATTTGCAGTCAACCCAAGGCTCTGAGATTTTAGGGAGAGGCAGGAGGAAGGGAGAAACATGACACGACCCTAGGGAAAGAGAAGCAGCCCTTTAGCGCCCCCACCCCACCCCCGAGACCCCGTTGGCCTTGCGGTCTCCTCTGAAGACCATGGAAAGCATTTTCTTAACCGTTTGAAGACAACTCCCAACTGGAGCATCAACTCCAAAGGCTCTTCCATGAGTCCTATTCTTATATCCTTCCTATTTTTAAATGTGAATTGTAATCTAATTCCTATTCTTCCATCCTCCCTTTGAGCTTGTAATTCTCCAGATAGCCAGATAGCCTCCCTCCCTCCCATCCATCCATCCACCCACCCATGTTTTATTTGTTTTATTTATATAAAATTCACTTTCCACCAAACAATGTGTCATCTGGGTAGCTATTTTTAAACAATTATAATCCACATATTTGTTGTTGTATTCGTCACCATAATATTAATATAATAATAATACTTACCATCATCATTTTTAACAACTCTCGACATTAACATTTCCTCTTTTTATCTATCCTCCTTTCTAACTACTGTTTCTATTGTCTAGCCATTGAAAGAATATATCCCATATCAAAAGATATTCAGTTTCTTCTTTATCCCACGCGTTCTAATATTTTCTTAATTACATTCTACTCAGAGACGGTTATCTCATCATTTTGCCACTGCAGTGCAAATGCAATTCTAGCTGTGGTTAATATATATGCAATACCAGATATATAAACTTTTAAATCATATTTTTATGGTAAGATGCCCAACAAAAATATATCTGGTTCCTTTGGGCATTTCCCAGAGGATAATCAGAACTGCAAAAAAAACCCAATCATTGCCAACCTGCCTTCCACTGAGGACCTGTATACTGCACGAGTCAAAAAGAGGGTCGCATCCTGGACATAAATTGTTCCAACTCCTACCCTCAAAACGACGCTACAGAACACTGCACACGAAGACTAGACACAAGAACAGTGTTTTCCCTGAATCCCATCACTCTGCTAAACAAATAATTCCCTCTCCACTGTCAAACTATTTACTAAGGCTGCACTACTATTACTATTTAGTCTTCTGATAGTTCTATCACCTATCTCCTCCCACTTATGACTGCATGACTGTAACGTTGCTTGTATCCTTACGATTTATATTAATATTGATTGTTTCTTGATTGTTTATTTGTACCTTATGACAATCATTAAATGTTGTACCTTATGATTCTTGACAAATGTATCTTTTCTTTTATCTACACTGAGAGCATCTGCACCAGAGACAAATTCCAATCACAATTGGCCAATAAAGAATTCTATTCTATTTCATTCCAATATTCCATTCTATTCCATTCCATATTTTCTTTTCTATTCTATTCCAATATTCTATTCCAATATTCTATTTTATTCTATTCTAAATTCCATTCCATAACTATAACTTAAAGCCATAACTATTCTATACGAGAAAGCCTACTCTGCTTGTAATCCATTTGGCAGAAGAGTAGCATTTTCAGTATGGAATAACAGCCAATAAAAATAGGAAATTCCCGCTGTTCCATCTTAACGGACAGGCAGGATCTGAGCCACCAGGGGGCAGCAAGCAGCCACAAAAACCAAAGCCTTCCTTCCTTCCCAGGTCAATTGGCCGCTATCCATTTTCCAGGGCAGTTGCCCAAATTTCTTATCATCCAGGCACCAACTTTGGGAGGGGGGGGGGAGAGAAATGGACCGTGGGCTGCCTCTCTACCTCCCCCAGCAAGAGCCAAAATGGCCAGTTTGGCTTTTCGGTTGGTTTCAAAAGCTTCACGTTTTAGGAACTTGTAAACCCCCTCAAGCCCCCCCCCCCCCTTTCATATATTTCACTTTAGGAGGAGATGGCAAGTGATGAGGAGACTTTTGAAATACAGTGGTACCTCTACTTACGATCTTAATTCGTTCCATGACCAGGTAGAAAAGTTTGTAAGAAGCAGCAATTTTAACCATAGGAATCAATGTAAAACCAAATAACGCATGTGATTGGGGAAACCACAGGGAGGGTGGAGGCCCTGTTTCCTCCCAGGAGATTCCTAGAGGGGCCCCACGGAGGCTTCTCCCCGCCTTTTCTGGCCCTGTTTCCTCCCAGGAGATTCCTAGAGAGGCCCCACAGAGGCTTCTCCCTGCCTTTCCCAGTTACAGTTTCAGAGGCTCAGGTTTGTAAGTGGAAAATGGTTCTTGAGAAGAGGCAAAAAAATCTTGAATACCCGGTTCTTATCTAGAAAAGTTGGTAAGTAGAGGCGTTCTCAGGTAGAGGTACCACTGTACATAAAAGGAAGGATTTTAAGCCCAGGGCATGAAAAAGCTGCTTTTCTCCTACCTAGTCCCCTGTAGGTCTAATCCACAGATCTTCTCCGAAGGTAGAAAATTAGGAGTCAAGGGGAGCTTTTGCCCCATTTCCTGAACCTGCGGACTGTGGGGGTGGATGGGGGAAAGGTGGGGTTTAGAAAGGACCCCTTCTGTCACGAAAGGCTTACCTCAACCAGACGGCCAATGTTGGCTATATGTGGAGAGGAATCGCTCACCGTCTCGTCTTTCTCCATCTGGGAAGGAAGGAAAAAGCTGAGATTTGTGCTCAAGCGGAAATAGTCCTAGACTGGAAGGATGTGACAAAACGGACAATACAAAATGGGTATCAGTACATGGTGGATCATATTCAGTTTGAGATTATGGATAAGAAGATGAATTCGGCTAATGAAACCAATCTGCGGGAATTGTTGTGACAATGGGACAAGGTAAGAGGACATGTGGTCAGTAGAATTCAAGACCAAGTTATAAAGAATAAATTAGAATCACTTTATTATAATATGTAAATAGATATACTGCTCTTGAGTTAAAATGGTATATACAAAATATACCTCCATTTTGGTGGAGGGGTATAAAGGTTGTCTGGTGGCAGGCACTTAAACACTGAGCACATTGTTATATGTGGTGTGGTGTGTCTATGTTCTATATCAGTGGTTCTCAACCTGGGGGTCGGGACCCCTTTGGGGGGGGTTGAATAACTGTTTCACAGGGGTCATTAAGGGGTCACGGCATTAGAAAGGTTGAGAACCACTGTTCTATATTATAAAAATTAATTTAAAAAAATTTTTTTTAAAAAAAGGAGGAAGAGGAGGAGAAGGAGGAGATTCGACTACTGCAATGCCCTGTACGTGGGGCTACCTTTGAAGAGCGTTCAGTGATTTCGGGTGGTGCAAAATGCAGCCACGTGAGCCGTCATGGGCCTTCCAAGGGACACCTATGTCTCTCCAGCACTCTGCGAGCTGCATTGGCTGACGATTGGTCCCCGGCACAATTCAAAGTGTTGATTATGACCTATAAAGCCCTACACGGCATCGGAACAGATTACTTGTGGGACCGCCTCTTGCCGCATAATCCCAGTGACCGGTGAGGTCCCACAGAGTTGGCCTTCTTCAGGTCCCGTCAACTAGACGATGTCGCCTGCCAGGACCTAGGGGAAAAGCCTTCTCTGTGGCGGCCCCGGCCTTTTGGAACCAGCTCCCTCCATACATTTGTACCGACCCACCCTGCCCATCTTCCGCAACTCTGCAGACAGGCTTGGGGCCATTAAGTCTAATATGTAGCCCCGGCAGATGAGTGAATTTATATATATAATTAGGTGAATCTGAGCGACTGGTTTAAAGAAATTGAGGGTTTTGAATATTTTTAGAAGAAAAAGAAAGAAGGAAGGAAGGAAGGAAGGAAGGAAGGAAGGAAGGAAGGAAGGAAGGAAGGAAGGAAGGAAGGAACAAACAAACAAACAAACAAACCGGCTGCACAGCCTCAGCAGAAGCCGGGGGGAGGGGGGGGCTATGTATCATATATATATGATGGTCTTGGTATATTCGGGTTTCTTCCCATGTAGGATTTGGAAATTTCTGGCGACGTTTCGACGAGGTCCCACTCGTCATCTTCAGGCTGGTGTTTCTGTCCTTCAACACTGCGAGACCTGAGCTGCCTTCCTTCTATAAATACTGGTGGCTGGGTGTGGCTTGATGGCTCAGCAATTGCCTGCTGTGTAGAAACTTCCTGGTGAGTCAGTGGGATAATGCCTGGGGTCGTTGATGTAGCTGAGGTATGCTGATTAGTTAATGGTTGTAGATTAGGTGTGATATTCTGAGTAGTTGGAGCTTGCAGGCTACTTGATTGTTTTGCAATGAGTGTTCTGAGTCTGGTTTCTATGGCTGGGATACGTTTCAGGGCTGGTTTCCAGATGTCTGGTAGGCGGGAGGTATCATCCCGCTTGTTCATATTTTGGGGATGTTTTTCTATCTCGATGGCTTCCATGATTATTCTTTTGCTGTAGTGTTCTGTTGGCTGGGCATATTGGACAAACTAACAGGAGAGTAAATGCACGTGTTGCAGAACATAAGAACGCATTAAAGAAAAAAGAAAAAACCTCCTCCCTTTTCCAACACTTCAAAACCACAGGACATGAAATTGATTTTGACAGTACCAAATTAATTTCCAAAACTGAACACTACAGCAAAAGAATAATCATGGAAGCCATCGAGATAGAAAAACATCCCCAAAATATGAACAAGCGGGATGATACCTCCCACCTACCAGACATCTGGAAAGCAGCCCTGAAACGTATCCCAGCCATAGAAACCGGACTCAGAACACTCATTGCAAAACAATCAAGTAGCCTGCAAGCTCCAACTACTCAGAATATCACGCCTAATCTACAACCATTAACTAATCAGCATACCTCAGCTACATCAACGACCCCAGGCATTATCCCACTGACTCACCAGGAAGTTTCTACACAGCAGGCAATTGCTGAGCCATCAAGCCACACCCAGCCACCAGTATTTATAGAAGGAAGGCAGCTCAGGTCTCGCAGTGTTCGCCCTAGAAGAAGGACAGAAACACCAGCCTGAAGATGATGAGTGGGACCTCGTCGAAACGTCGCCAGAAATTTCCAATCGATCTGGTGAACTCTGCCTTGTAAAGCAGAGAACTAGCAGTTAGAGCTATCAGATCAGAACCCTTCCAGCTCTCTCTCTGTGTGTGTGTGTGTGTGTGTGTGTGTGTGTGTGTGTATGTATGTATGTAGATTGTTCTGAGTTCGGGTTTTGAACCGTGTAATATTTTGAGTGTCTATGCGACGTTTCGGTGAAATCACATTCACCATCATCAGGCTGAAGTTTTAAGCTTCATGTTGCTGTAAAACTCAAAATATTACACGGGGCAAAACCCGAACTCAGAACAATCTACATACATATACCCGTGAAAATCTACGAAAACAAATATACACACACACACACACACACACACAATTTATTTATTTATTTATTTATTTATTTAATTAATTAATTAATTAATTCACCTTCTATGCCAACAAATCCCGAAGAACTCAGGGCGGCTTACAACAGCAACATAAATACAAAAACAGTAAAAAGGAGTCAAATTTACAATCTAAATCTACACTGCTCAAAAAACCCCTAAAGGGAACACTTAAACAACACAATATAAGTAAATCAAACTGTCCATTTAGGAAACAACACTGATTGACAGTCAATTTCACCTGCTGTTGTGCACATTCAACTTTGGACAGAACATTCAATAAGAATATTTCATTCATTCAGATCTAGGATCTGTCCTTTGAGTGTTCTCTTTATTTTTTGAGCAGTATATAAAACCCAGATTAAATACCCATAATTAACCAATCACGACAACATGCATGCATATCACTCATACTATTTGGCCCTGATAGTTGTTAATTCGTGGCCCCCAGGCCTGCCAGCAAAGCCAGGTCTTCGTGGCCTTACGGAAGGCCAGTAGGGTGGGAACAGTATGGACATTGGGGGGTGGTTTGATTCCATAGAGCAGTGATGGTGAACCTTTTTTTCCTCAGGTGCTGAAAGAGCATGGGCATGCGCTATCGGGTATGCACGAATGCCCACACCCATGATTCAATGCCTGGAGAGGGCAAAAATAGCTTCCCCCTACCCCCTGGAGGCCCTCTGGAGGCCAGAAACAGCCTGTTCTGGTGGGCCTAGTAGGCTCATGTCTTGCCCTCTCCAGGCTCCAAAGGTATTCCTGGAGCCAGGAGAGGATAAAATATCCCCCGGAGGCTCTCTGGAAGCCAAAAACGCCCTCCCAGAGCCTCTGTGTGAGCCAAAAATCAGCTGGCTGGTACACACATGCACGTTGGAGCTGAGCTAGGGCAACGGCTCATGTGCCAGCAGATATGGCTCTGCCATCACTACCATAGAGGCTAGTGGGTGACAACAGACCAGGATGCAACAAAGGTCTCACCCTGCTTTCACCCCATTCCACAAAGGTCACACAAGGAATGTTCCTGAGACACGGGGGTTCTGTGGAAGGGGTGGGTGAGATCTTAAAACTCTGCCATCTTTGCGCAGTGGGAGAGCATCGCGTCGCACGGAGAGGGCCTGACGGAGCGTGTAATTTCATCAGCGTGCCTTCCGGGCAAGCTATAGCCTGCTGGTGGCTGGGTGCCAGCTCCAATTAACTGCCCCTGTCGGTTTTTGAAATGCACAAAAGGGGAGACAGGGAGGGAGATTAAGGCCTTTGTTTCGCTTGGGGTGGGGGCGATGGTGTTGTGGGGCCCTCCAGGTGCTTCTCCTGTCTCATCCGTCCTTGGGCCTTTTCTGCCTCTTTCTGCTAAAATAAACAGATCAAGGCCAAGATCTTTGCAAGAGTTTGGGCGCCCTGTCACCTCCCTACAACGGGGCATAGGTGGTCCCTAAGTAAACGTAAGGGGAAGGGCGTGCGGTGTGCAGTTCCTCCCCTCCCTCATTCCCAGAAAGGGTTGGGAAGGGAGGGTGAAGAAGACCCACTGCAGATTAAAGATAGGAAGAGAAAGGGCATGGTTAAAATGTATTTATTTATTTGTTTGTTTGTTTGTTTGTTTGTTTGTTTGTTTGTTTGTTTATTTATTTATTAGATTTGTATGCCGCCCCTCTCCGTAGACTTGGGCGGCTAACAACAATAAAAAACCAGCATATGACAAATCTAATATTTAAAATAATTTAAAAACCCTTATTAAAAACCAAACATACACACAAACATGCCAGGCATAAATTGTATAGGCCTAGGGGGAAAGGAATATCTCAATTCCCCCATGCCTGATGACAGAAGTGCAAAATGCTGTTGATAGGTTTGCCTAGAGTCCCTAAGACAGTGATGGCGGACCTTTTTTCCCCTTAGGTGCCGAAAGAGCGTGCGTGTGCGCTATCACACATGCGTGAGTGCCCACGTCTATAAGTCAATGCCTGGGGAGGGTGAAAACAGCTTCCCCTGCCACCCCTAGAGGCCCTCTGGAAGCAGGAAATGGCCTGTTTCCCAACTTCTGGTGGGGAAGGAAGGAAGGAAGGAAGGAAGGAAGGAGGGAGGGAGGGAGGGAGGGAGGGAGGGAGGGAGGGAAGGAAGGAAGGAAGGAAGGAAGGAAGGAAGGAAGGAAGGAAGGAAGGAAGGAAGGAAGGAAGGAAGGGGGAGAGAAAGTGTAAGAAAGTAGACAGGAGAGGAGGTGAGGAGCGATGAGTGAAGAGATCATGAAAGTTCAGGCTGGAAGAGACTGACAGTAATAGTACATATTGGAGCCGAAGGAGTGAATATTTGCTGAGATATATTGCTATGTTTTGTGTATGGTGATGTAAATATTTGAGGTGGGGGGGGGGGGGAATGAAAAAAATATTTTCAATAAAATAAAATGCTGTTGAGAGGTGCTGACAAGGGAGGAGGAAGAAGGGGGAGATTACAGAAGTGCAACAGCTGTTTGGTGGAAAGCAGGAGGGGGGGAGAGGAGGGAGGTTTTCATTTCATTTTATTTTTCTTTAATCTTCCAATCCCGGGAATTTGAAGCATCCAATTTATCTTTCTTTCTTTCTTTCTTTCTTTCTCTTTCTTTCTATTTTATTTTATTTTAAAAATATTTTTTCTCCAGTTTTTGTTTATATCAATAGATATACCTTAGAATATATCACTAATGTACACAATTATACATTTTTATCGATCATTCTTACATCAATATCCTATTTTACAACTATTTTATATTCATGTTCGTTTGTTATTCTTCATTTCTTCACACTCCCCTCCCTCTTTCTCCATCTCTTCCCTCTACATTCTTCCTTCTCTTCTCCCCTTCCTACTTCCCTCCACTGCTTCTTTTCTCTTTCTGCCTTTCTACTTCCTCCTTTATCTTTCCCTGAGTGATTCTTGTTTTAACCCCTCATTTAACAGACTGACCCTTCCCCCCCCCCAACTACAAAATTCTAAATTTATTATTATTAGTCATTTCTACGTATGCAGTTCTTTGTTTTAGGTATATGCTACTCCTCTAGTGCTGCCTCCTCAAAACCTAGTTTTGTCATCTGGGTCTCATGTTTTTTCCTCTCTCTTTCCATCCAATCATAAAATTTCATCCATACTTTATAAAATATTCTGTATCTTCCTTATCTTTAATTTTCATTGTCAATCTCTTCATCTCCGCACAATCCAAACATTTTCTTAATTATGAACGGCATTGGCCGCAGCGCCCTTGAGCTGTTTCCTCTATTGGGGAGGGAGTCTTTCTTTCTTTCTTTCTTTCTTCCTTCCTTCCTTCCTTCGTTTCTGTCCTTCCTTCCTTCCTTCCTGCATTCACTCACTCACTCACTCACTCACTCACTCACTCACTCACTCATTCATTCATTCATTCATTCATTCGACTTCTATGCCACCCAATCCCAATGGGACTCAGGGCGGCTTACAACAATCTAAAAATACATTACAATCATAAAAGAAGTCAAATACTAATATTAAAACAATTAAAAAACCCCAATTATAACACTCACAGAGCAAGCAGTCCAATCAACACATGCATGCCACTCAAATACAGTTCTGCTGTGACAGATGTCAATATTCATGGCCCGCAGGCCTGCCGGCAAAGCCTGTTCTTCGCAGCCTTTCGGAAGACCAATAGAGTGGGAGCAGTATGGACATCGAGGGGGGGACACAGTTGGTTCCATAGAGCCGGGGCAGCCACAGAGAGCCCCCCCCTCGGCAGCCTGGCCAAACTGCACTGCTTAGTGGGATTACCTTCACAGGCTGCTTGAGGTGCTCCAGTGGGGAACCTGAGGGGTGGGGGAGGGGTGGGGGAGAGAGGAAACAAGCTGGATCCATGCAGAGGCTGGAGAGAAACTATGGGGGAAGCCACCCAGCATACCTGTCTGGTAAGGCTGCCTCCCAGGTTCATCGTGCCTGAGCCGGTCTTATTCGTCTGCAGCCACAACATCACCGTAGAAGTCAGCTTGTAGTGGGCAGTACGGCCGCTGGACTTCTCCTGGAGGGGAGGGAGAAGAGAAAAAAATGCTCATGAGTGCACGCACACACACGCGCACACACACACCCCTGCTCCTCCCTCGGAGGGTCTCTGGAGCCCTAGATTTCTCTGCCCGACCCACCAAAGGCAGAGAGGCGGCAAGCGGCATCCCCCTGCACCCTCTTGTTGGGGGGCAAACAGACACGGGGATCCCTCTCATACTTCTGCTTTCCGTAAAGGGAGGTTTTCACAGACACTTGATGTGTGGGTCCTTTTCCCGTTATTAAGGAGAGGAAGGGAGGGGGCCAGGGGGAGGGAACCAGGGAATTAAGTCCACCAGGCTACCATAACCACAACCGCCTTGAGCCACTGAGGTGCAGTGGTTAGAGTGCAGTACTTGCAGGCTACTTCTGCTGCCTGCCAGCTGCCTGCAAATTTGGCAGTTTGAATCTCACCAGGTTTAAGGTTGACTCAGCCTCCCATCCTTCCGAGATGGGTAAAATGAGGACCAAGATTGTTGGGGGGAGAAATAGGCTGACTCTGTAAACCGCTTATTAGAGAGGGCTGTAAAAGTAACTGTGAAGCGGTATATAAGTCTACGTGCTGTTGCTATAATATCCCATGGTTTGGCTGAGTGCTTGTTGCTGGTGGATCTGCGTGGAATATAACTAGGTTTGCCTCTCTTTTCCTACTCTAGGCAGGAATCATGTGTCTTTCCCACCTCACCCCACCCCAGAGAGAGAGAGAGAGAGAGGGTTGGAGGGAGAAGAGGGGAGAAACGTGGAGAGAGGGAGGGGAAGAGCGAGAGAGAGGGGAGGGAGTACAAGAGAGACGAAGAGAGAAGGGGAGGGAGACGGGAAAAGCATGAAGAGAAGGAGGGGAAGAGCGAGAGAGAGTGGAGGGGACAGGAAGGGAGAGAGATCAGGAAACGGAGAGGGAGAGAGGGGGAGAGAGAAAGAAGGAGAGAAGGGGAGGGAGGGGGAGGGGGAGAAAGAGGGAGAGAAAGGGAGAGAGAGAGACAGAGGGAGGGAGGGAGAGCGAGCGAGAAGGGGAGAGGGATAGAGGGGGAGGGGAAGAGAAAGACAGGGAGAGAAAGCGAGGGAGAGAAAAAAAGAGGGAGGGGGAGGGGAGAGACGGAGGGAGAGGGAGGGAGAATGAGGAAGGGAGAGAGAGCAGGAAGGGGGGAGAAGCATGGAGACAGGCGGGTGAAGGGAGGGAGGGGGAGAGGGAGAGAGAAAGAGAGACGGAGGGAGGGGGAGAAAGAAGGAGGGAGGGAGAAAGAGAACAGGCTCTACCTGGACTTCTACCACGTGGATTGAGTCCCAGCACCCTTTGATCTTCTTGGATCCGTCGCCCGCCTTCTTAATGAGAATCACCCCGGCAAAGCCGTGATCCAGATCCCAGAGGTACACCGAGGACACCCCCCCTTCGAAATACCTGCAGTCAAAACAAAAGGCCGAGATTGACACCATCGCTCCCGCCTGCTGGGGGACGAGGCAATTCCAGAAAGTGGGAAAGCCAGGAACGGAACCCTGTGGGGTGAGACGGGCAGAAGCCCAGAGTACCATACTGCTTGCACCTGAACACAGCCAATCAGACCTGGGGGCCCCCCATGTGAGGAGAGGGAGTACGAGGGGGGGGGGGTGTTGCCTTCTGCATTCCAAAGCAACTGAGTTGTCCTTTCCCATTGCAGGGGGAAATAAAACACACCCAAATATCTGATCACTAATACAGCTAGTCCTCGACTTTAATGACCACAACTGAGCCCAATGTTTCCGCCACAAAGCAAGACATTTGTTTACATGAGCTTTGCCACACTTGACAACCCACGCACACACACTTTGCCACACCAGTGAAGCGAATTGTTGCAGTTCATAAAGTTAAGTCACCCGGACGTTAAGTGAATTGAGCTTCTCCCCCCCACCCCATGGACTCTGCCATCTGGGAGGTCGCAAGAGGGAATCATGTGATTCCGGGGAGGGGGGAGGCACAGCCACCGTCGTAAATATGAGTCAGCTGTCGAGCATTTGAATGTGAATCGCGCAGCCCTGGCAAGGCTTCAATGGTCATTAGACGTGGAAAAAACAGTCCCATGTTGCTTCTTCAAGCGATGTTCTAACTTTGAACCGTCACTAACTGAACTAACTGTCGAGGATAGCCAATACTTCTTCCCTCCAATTACACTGAACACACTCAAAAACATAGAAATGGTGGTAGACTTTAAGAGAACCCCCCCATCCTTCCCCCTCTCCCAATACTAGACAATAGTAGAGACCTTCAAATTTCTAGGTTCTATCAGATCTTAAGACCTAAAATAGTCACCTAACATCAATAACATCGTCAAAAAAGCACAACAAAGAATGTTCTTTCTGCACCAACTCGAAGCTCAAACTGCCCAAGGAGCTGCTGACCCAGTTCTACAGAGGAATCATTGAGTCTGTCATCTGCACCTCTAGAACTTTCTGGTTTGGTGCTGCAACCCAACAAGTCCGACACAGACTTCAGAGGAGAATCAGAACTGCAGAAAAAAACAATTGCTGCCAACCTGCCTTCCATTGAGGACCTGGATACTGCACGAGTCAAAAAGAGGGCTGTGAAAATATTTACTGACTCCTTGCATCCTGGACATAAACTGTTTCAACTCCTACCCTCAAAACGACCCTACAGCACCCCACAAGACAACTAGACACAAGAACAATTTTTCCCCTGAACGCCATCACTCTGCTAAACAAATAATTCCCTCAACACTCTCAAGCTATTTACTAAGTCTACACACCACTATTACTCCTAATTTTTTCTTATTGTTCCTATCACCCATCTCCTCCCACTTATGACTGATATGACTGTAACTTCGTGCTTGTATCCTTATGATTTATATTAATATTGATAGTTTCCTGATTGCTTATTTGACCCCTATGACAATCATTAATCATGATTCTTGACAAATGAATCTTTTCTTTTATGTACACTGAGAGCATCTGCACCAAAGACAAATCCCTTGTGTGTCTAATCACACTTGGCCAAGAAAGAATTCTATTCTATTCTGTTCTGTTCCGTTCCGTTCTTTTCCTATTCTATTCTGTTCTCTTCTCTTCTATTCCTTTTCTTATTTCCTATTCTATTCCAATAATTTAACCAACTGGCCGAGATGTGAAACATTGATCAGATGGAAAGGGGTGGGGGGAATGCTTTTTAAAAGATGAACAGAGTTGGAAGGGACCTTGCAGGTCATCTAGTCCAACCCCCTGCCCAAGCAGGAGACCCGACATCTGCCTCTATCAAGAATCTCTTGATTGTGAGAAGCAGGAGCTCCAACTCTAAGCCACAGGATCTTTGTTACACAGGAGAGTGTTACGAGACCTCTATATACACCCGTCACCCCACCATGGCCCCCAATCTCTGACCTTTTAACCCCGAATGACCAGAAATGAGCAGTAGGGAGGAATTCTGATTTTTACACACTTCCCGAGCTTTTTTTTAAAAAAGAATATTTTACCTAAAGGCTTTTTTTGTTGGTATGTTTTACGGATGTGCTAAAAGGTTTGTGCGAGACCACAGAGGGCCGGCCCCGGGGGGAGGAAATCCCGTGCCAGAACAAGCAAAGCGCACACATGGAAATGCTCGGGCGGCCTTTGGACCCTGAACGACTCCCATCTAGGATTAAATATTATTTTAAATACCAACATGCTGTTTCCAACTGGCTTGCGGCTGACGTCGGCCCTGGAGGGAGGTGTGTGTGTGGAGGGGTGCAGGAGGCCAGGAAAAACACAACACAGCACACACACACACACACACACACACACAGAGTTGCCGTCTCGCGGTTCCTAGCCACATGCAGCGTAAGGGATGGGGCTTCCCCACACACTCTTCATTCCCGCCAAAGGCTGACCTGCTCGGCTGTGCAAGTTGTGTTTTAGAGTGGGGGGGGGGGGGGTAAGAGGGAAAGAAAGATAATTGGCGAACCTTTAAAAAAAGATTTGTTAGATTTTGCAAATTAAAACAAAACATCTCAGTAGTCTTTTCACAGATCTTTACCCATTTCATAATACAGTGTTCCCTCGATTTCCGCGGGGGATGCGTTCCGAGACCACCCGCGAAAGTTGAATTTCCGCGAAGTAGAGATGCGGAAGTAAATACACCATTTTTGGCTATGAACAGTCTCACAAGCCTTCCCTTAACACTTTAAACCCCTAAATTACCATTTCCCATTCCCTTAACAACCATTTACTCACCCTTATTACTGGTACTCACCATTGAATAAGACACTTAGTGATCCTGATATTTATAAACATAATTATTTATTAACAATAATTATTTTTTTTGTTATTTATTTGCAAAAATTATTAGTTTGGTGATGACATATGACATCATCGGGTGGGAAAAACCGTGGTATAGGAAAAAAACCATGAAGTATTTTTTAATTAATATTTTTTGAAAAACCGTGGTATAGGCTATTCGCAAAGTTCGAACCCACGAAAATTGAGGGAACACTGTATTTCTTTTTAACACATCTATATACAATATATATGTTTTTAGCCTAAAGAATGAAGTAGATAGATGAATATGTACTGCTGGAAAAAATAAAGGGAACACTTAAACAACAGAACATAACTCCAAGTAAATCAAACTTCTGTGAAGTCAAACTGTCCACCTAGCAAGCAACGCTGATTGACAATCAATTTCATTTTGTTGTCAGCACATTCAACTTTGTATAGAACAAAGTATTCAATGAGAATATTTCATTCATTTAGATCTAGGATGTGTTCTTTGAGTGTTCCCTTTCTTTTTTAAGCAGGGTAGATATATAAGCCTACGAATAAAAAAGTTATCAATAAGTAAACATAAAGTATTTATTGATAGGAAAGTAAAGAGATAAGTATGCGAGTGACTTGGTTTGTTTATCCATCCGTTTTTGTATGTCCTTATTCAGTATATATTTGCTTCAAATTTATGTATTATATCTTATAATATTTACTGACCCCTCGCATCCTGGACACAAACTGTTTCAACTTCTACTTTCAAAACTACAGAGCACTGCACACCAAGACAACTAGACACAAGAAACTTTTTTTCCAAAACGCCATCACTCTGCTAAACAAATAATTCCCTCAACTCTGTCAAACTATTCACTAAGGCTGCACTACTATTACTACTAGTTTTTCCTCATCATCCCTATCATCCATTTCCTCCCACTTATGACTGTATGACTGTAACTTGTTGCTTATATCCTTAAGATTTTTTATTAATATTGATGATTTCCTCATTGCTTATTTGACCCCTATGACCATCATTATGTTGCACCTCATGATTGTGTGTATCTTTTTCTTTTATGCACACTGAGAACATATGCACCAAAGACAAATTCCTTGTGTCTGCAATCACATTTGGCTAATAGAGAATTCTATTCTATTCTGTTTTTGTGTGCACTAATACATCTGTATCATAGTACCTTGTTTCTATTCTCTGTCCACTTGTACCAATTTTTCAATGGAGAGACCCTTTTTGTTCCCTGCAGTGGCTTAAAGCCAAACACCCCCCCCCCAATGATGCCCAAGGTTCTTCATGAATGTTTTCCCAGCCTGACTACAGGTGCAAAAAGCCCCCGTCGCCCCTCGCCCTTAGGCAAAACATACCGATCCGCTGACATCTCACACACGGCCTGCCTTCTGTGCCAGGTATAAAAGCTTTCCAGACTGCACATCTGGCCAGCAGCTGGGACATCGAGGCCGACCCCGGGAGAACAAAGGTCGGATTCAGATGCCACGGGTGTGTGTGTGTTCCTTTTGCCCACCTTCCTCTTTCCCCCCCCCCCAAAAAAATTTCATGGAACCTCCTGAGACGGCCAGCAATCAAGCCAGGCAGGAAACTGAGCAAGAGGTTGCAGCCAAGACCTGTTGGGTCAAGGCTTGGGTCCACAAGAAGAACACCGGAGTGGAGGGAGAGTGGTTTCAGAGGATTGGTCTGCCTTAGGAGATTTGGGAGGGGGAGGAAGAGGAGGAGGAGGAAGAGGAGGAAGAGGAGGAGAAGGAAAAGGAGGAGAAGGCGGAGGAAGGAGAAGAAGAGAAGAAAAAGGAAGAAGAGGAGGAGGAAGAGGAAGAGGAGGAAAAGGAGAAGGAAAAGGAAGAAGGAGAAAGAGGAGGAGGAAGAAGAAGAGAAGGAGGAGAAAGAAGAGGAGGAGAAGGGAGGAGGAGGAGGGAGCTTGTGGATCTTAAGACTTGTGGACTTGATTTCCCAGTATTCCCCAACCAGGAACTCTGGGAGTTGAAGTCCACGGGTCTCAAAAGTGGCCAAGGTTGGACGCCCCTGCTCTGCAGAGTTTGAGGCCTTGGGAAACAGGACCCGGAAGCTTCCAAAGGAAAGTGGGAGGGGGGTGAGTGTGGGGAGAAAAAAGCTAATCTGAGCTTCCTTAGGGGTTGAAAGACCCTCAGCTGTTTTGTATGGGGAGCTGGGGTACAACACGGGGCGTTCTTGGGTCTGACAAAAGGGAGGAGTAGGGGAAAAGGTTCCACTGGATCAGAGGATCATCAGAACTGCAGAAAAAACAATGGCTGCCAACCTACCTTCCATTGAGGACCTGTAGACTGCACGAGTCAAAAAGAGGGCATGAAAATTTTTACTGACCCCTTGCATCCTGGACACAAACGGTTTCAACTCCTACACTCAAAACGACGCTATAGAGCACTGCACACCAAGACAACTAGACATAAGAAGACTTTCCCCCTGAACGCCATCACTGCTAAACAAATAATTCCCTCAACACTGTCAAACTATTCACTAAGGCTGCATTACTATTACTATTATATATACAGTAATACCTCATGATACGAACTTAATTGGTGCAAGGAGGTTCGTAAGACGAAAGGTTCGTAAGACGAAACATTGTTTCCCATAGGAAACAATGTAAAGTCAATTAATCCGTGCAACCAAAAAAACCCCGCAAAAAACCGGTTTTCGGCGACTGCTGGGAAGCGGCGCGGCTGTTTTAAAAGGTGACAGCCGGCCTGGGGGGCTTCCCAGCACCCCCCCCCGAACCCGGGTTCGGGGTTCGGGGGGGTGCTGGCAAGCCCCCGAGGCCGGCTGCGACCTTTTAAAACAGCCGCGCCGCTTCCCAGCTGTCTCCTGAAGCCGAACGCGGAAGTTCGGCTTTGGCGTTCGGCTTCAGGAGACAGCTGCGAAGCGGCGCGGCTGTTTTAAAAGGTCGCAGCCGGCCTGGGGGGCTTGCCAGCACCCCCCCGAACCCGGGTTCGGGGGGGTGCTGGCAAGCCCCCCAGGCCGGCTGCGACCTTTTAAAACACCCGCGCCGCTTCGCAGCTGTCTCCCGAAGCCGAACGCGGAAGTTCGGCTTTAGTGTTCGGCTTCAGGAGACAGCTGCGAAGCGGCGCGGGTGTTTTAAAAGGTCGCAGCCGGCCTGGGGGGCTTGCTGCCGGTTCGTAACTCGAAAAAAGTTCGTAAGAAGAGGCAAAATTTTTCTGAACCCCGGGTTCGTATCACGAGTTGTTCGTAAGACGAGGGGTTCGTATCTTGAGGTACCACTGTATTATATTCTCATCATTCCCATCACCCTTCTCCTCCTATGATTGCACGACTGTAACGTTGTTTGTATCCATACGATTAATATTAATATTGTTTCTTAATTGCTTATTTGACCCCATGACAATCATAAGTGTTGTACCTCATGATTCTTGCCAAATGTATATTTTCTTTTATGTACACTGGGAGCATCTGCACCAAAGACAAATTCCTTGTGTTTCCAAAACACATGGCCAATAAAGAATTCTATTCTATTCCATTCCATTCCAATCCAATCCAATCCAATCCAATCCATTCCATTCATTTTTATGTTTAGAAATATTCTGGCTGGCTGCTTTGTTCTGTTCTCTAGCATCCATTGGATCTTCTCAGGAGCCTCCTCCAACTCGATGCCCAAAGTCTTTGATTCTCTTCCTCTCCTGGTTCTTCAAACTCCAACTTAGGCTTCCAAAGAAGGCCACAGGGAATAACGCAGGATTCTGATCTTCAGGGGAGGAAGCCAACTTGAAAAAAAAAGGCCGGCCTAAAAATGACAATCTACTTAATGCCCCACACAAACAGGGCAGCCAAATAAACCACAACCAAGAAGTTCCAAAGTCTCTATGATCAAAACATGGATACGGGGCCTATTTTAATGCAACTGCCTCCAGAAACATGGCTTTGTTGTTTCAACAATGCTGCAACTTGGGTTCTTATTTATGCTCCAATTCCCCCTTTTTTGGCAACGGCCGACCCTCATGTTCTAGGGCAAGTGCCAAAGAACTGTGCAAATGAGCTGTTCACATGTATCCCTTCGCTGTTACAATGCAATCTTTTTCTCTTTTTTTTAAAGGTAAAATTGACTGCATTTTGCCATGAACTAATTATCTGTTTTCACAATTTACCCGGTCAGATCTGAGGACGATTAAAATTCTCAGCGATGCTGGCTCCTGCAGATTCAGGGAAAGGGAGGGGGTGAAATGTCACCCCCTATAAATAGAATTTAAATAGAAAAGTATCCTCCATAGGGCTCCCATTAAAGAGAATTTAAATATATATATATATTAGGTCAGTGTTTCCCAACCTTTTTTGAGCCGCGGGACATTATTCATATTTTCAAAATCCTGGGGAACACTGAACAGGGGAGGGGGCCACGGGGGGGCTAAAGAAAAGTTTGGACAAAAAAAATATCTCTTCCTCCATTTCACTCTATTTCTCCCTCCCTCTTTCTCTCTCTTCCTTCCTTCCCTTCTTTCTCTCTCTCCATCCCTCTTTCTTTCTTCCTCTCTTTTGCTCTCTTTCTCTCTCCCTCCTTCCCTCCCTCTTTGTCTTTCTCTCTCCCTTACTCTCTCTCTGCCTCTCTTGCTATCTCTCTTTCATTCTCTCTCTTTCCCTCTCTTTCTCTGTCTCTCTTGCTATGTCTCTTTCTCTCTCTATCTCTTTCTCTCTCTCTCTTTCTCTGTCTCTCTCTGTCTCTCTTGCTATCTCTCTCTCTCTCTCTTTCTCTGTCTCTCTTGCTATCTCTTTCTTTCTCTCTCTCTCTGTCTCTCTTTCTCTCTCTCTTTCTCTCTCTTTCTGTGTCTCTTGCTATCTCTCTTTCTTTCTCGCTCTCTATCTTTCTCTCTCTCTCTGTCTCTCTTGCTATCTCTTTCTCTCTCTCTCTCTTTCTATCTCTTTCTCTCTCTCTCTCTCTCTCTTGCTATCTCTTTCTTTCTTTTTCTCTCTCTTGCTATGTCTCTCTTTCTCTCTCTCTCGGGCGGGGGGTGGGGGCTCCTCCATTTCACTCTATTTCTCCCTCCCTCTTTCCTCCCTCCCTCTTTCCATTGTATCTCTCCCTCCCTCTTTCCTTTCTATCTCTCCCTCCCTCTTTCCTCCCTCCCTCTTTCCTTTCTATCTATTTTCTTTCTATCTCTCCCTCCCTCTTTCCATTGTATCTCTCCCTCCCTCTTTCCTCCCTCCCTCTTTCCTTTCTATCTCTTTCCTTTCTATCTCTCCCTCCCTCTTTCCTCCCTCCCTCTTTCCTTTCTATCTATTTTCTTTCTATCTCTCCCTCCCTCTTTCCATTGTATCTCTCCCTCCCTCTTTCCTCCCTCCCTCTTTCCTTTCTATCTCTCCCTCCCTCTTTCCTCCCTCCCTCTTTCCTTTCTATCTCTTTTCTTTCTATCTCTCCCTCCCTCTTTCCTTTCTATCTCTCCCTCCCTCTTTCCTTTCTATCCTTCTCTCTGTCCCTCAGCAGCGGCAAAGAAGAAGGAAGGCAGGCTGCAGAGGGCACCGAGGACAAGAGCGCTCGCTCGCTCCCTCGCCCTCTGACTTCCCTCCCTCGCTGCTGAAGGGACGAGCGCGGGCACGAGCGCGCGCATGGGCCCGTTGCAAGAAGTTTTTGTTTGTTTGTTTTTTCCTTCCCCCGGCTCACGGGAGAGAGAGAGAGAGAAAGAAAGAGCGCAGCCATGGAAAGCGGCCTCGAGCCGAGTGCGAACTGCAGGATGCGGCAAAGGACTCCTTGCCAACCAAAAAGGGAGTGGGGGTGGTGAAGGCAAAGCCTGGGAGGCGGGGAAGGGAAGAGCGGGAGACCCCCAGACAGAACGGCTGAGGGGAAGGAAAGACGGAAGGAGGGAGGGACTGAGAAGCGAAGCCAGGGAGGGCTGAGAGAAAAGGGGAGCGGCAAAAGCGCTCCCAGCCAGGGGGCTGCGAGAGAGGGCATTCTCCGTCCATTTCGGGAAAGCCCGCCCCGGCACCCACAGCGCCCCGCCCAGCTGGAGCTTCCCTAGGAGCTCTGCGGCACACCTGGCTGTGTCTCGCGGCACACTAGTGTGCCGCGGCACACCGGTTGGGAAACGCTGTATTAGGTCATCCTCTAAAATACCAGGAGCGCCTCAAGGGGCAAACAGAGAGGAAAGTAAGGAGATTAGCAACAAGAGAACTAAGGCCTACAGTCAGCAACCCAAAGACAACAGCAAAGGGCTCCTGGGAGTTGTAGTTCCATGCAGCTGGTGTGTGTGTGAGAGAGAGAGAGGGGGGGGGGAAGGGAAGAGAGACAGACAGACAGACAGAGGGAGAAAGAAAGAGAGAGACAGGGAGGGGGAGACAGAGAGAGAGAAAGAGGGGGAGAGACAGCGGGAAAGAGAGGGAGAGGGAGAGAAAGAGGGAGAAACAGAGACACAGAGACAAAGAGAGAAAGAAAGAGGGAGAGGCAGAGAGGCAGTGTAAGAGAGAAAGAAAAAGAGGGAGAGAAAAAAAGAGAGGGAGAAAGAGACAGAGACACACAGAGAGAGAAAGAAAGAGAGGGGAGGAGAAAGACAGAGAGAGAGAGAAAGAAAGAGAGAGAGAGAGAAAGAAAGAAAGAAAGAAAGAAAGAAAGAAAGAAAGAGGGAGAGGGGGAGAGAGAGAGATTAGGAAAGACACTAAGTGAACATGATACAACTCTTTGGCCCTAGTGTTGGAGAACACCAAACCAGCTAGACAAGAGTCTCCCATTGAAAAGCTCAATTCACTACAGGCACTTCCTGGACTCACAAAAGTTCATTCAGTGACCATTCAAAGTTGTGACACCAGTAGGAAAAAAAGTGGCTTATGACCATTTTTCACACGACAGTAGCAGATTGTGATGAGAGAGAGAGAAATTAGTTAGGTAGATAAGTAGGTAGGTAGAGAGAGACAGACAGACAGACAGACAGACAGACAGACAGACAGACAGATGATAGAGATGTGGTATAGAAAGTATAAGAAGGGACACCGGCAGTAATGGGATCGGGGCTCCAGTAGCGGAAATGGAGATATGCACGCATCTCCGTGGCCCCAACGCATGCACGTGGGTTTGCCCATGGCGGGGGTGGGTTTGAAACCTTGATGAATAGGAAATGGCCTTCCATCCATTGCACGCAGCTGGTGATAAAGGCGGTTTATTTCTCTTGAGACATTCCAAACCTGTGGCAGCAGGTTCCTTCCTGTAACTTAAGACTGGCTTAAGTTTTGGCTCGGTTGGTTTACAATGCCCTAAGTGGGGGAGGACTGGAATGGCTGCCTGGGGAAAGGGCTGAGTGTTCCTTCTACAGAAAGATCTGCGGAATTCTGAACTAGGATTAGACTCATTCAGGGAAAGGTTAAGAGGGAAAGAGAGAGGAAGTAAGAAAGGGAGGAGAGAAGGAGAAAGAAAGGGGAGGAGGAGAGGGAGGGAGAGGGAGGGGAGTGCAAAGAAAGGAGGAAAAAACCCAGACTGATAAAATAGCACTATAAATAGGTGCAAAAATAGGATATTGATTTATGACTGATCGGATAGAAGTGTATAATTATGTATGTTTTGATATGACTTATGGTATAGCCATGGATGTATAGATGGAAATGGTGGTGGTGGGGGAATTAAAAAATGATATTTTTTTCATTTCCTTTTTTCTTTCTTCTTTGTATTGTTTCTTTTTTAAATATAAATAACTTAATAAAAAAATTTAAAAAGGTCAAGAGTGGAGAAAAAAATAAAAAAACTTTAAGAAAGAAAAAAGAAGGAAGGAAGGAAGGAAGGAAGGAAGGAAGGAAGGAAGGAAGGAAGGAAGGAAGGAAGGAAGATCAGCAGGCTTATAAGGAGGCCTCTTTGTGGGCGGGGAAAATCTTGCTCCCTAAAATGTTTCAGAGAATGTACCTACCCTGCCCCCCACCGCCCCACTTTTAACCATCCACACCCCACTACCACCAAAGAAGGAGTCAAACATACAAGTCTCTGTACTGGTCGAAGGCGTTGTTGGCCTCCACCTCGAGCTTCCGCAGGCGAGCGGAAGGCATGGCGCCATCTTCCAAGGGAGGGTCATATTTGTTGCTCCAGGGTGACCTGTGGGAGGAGGAAGGGGAGGGGGGTTGGGAAAAAAAATCCCTATGATTTTCCTCCGAAGTCAAAAGAGTCCTGTGCCCCCCACCCCACCCCGCAGTTGTGAGGAGAACTGGTAGGGGGAACAGACACAGTGGAGATTACTTGGCAGGCAAGGGAGGTCTAGGGTCCAGCCTACGTGTGCAAGAGGTTGGGAAGAAAAGCATTCGAGCAGTGGTTCTCAACCTGGGGGTTGGAACCCCTTTGGGGGTTGAATGGCCGTTTCACAGGGGTTGCCTAAGATGAGCATGGGGAACAGACAAATTTCCTATGGGTGTTAGGAACTAAAGCTTCTATTCTGGCACCTTGGAACCTATTTTTACAATCCAACCAATCAGGCGTTGACAGTGGGGGTGTCCGTCTGACCTTCCTGCTAATCAGCTTCATGCTCTGTTGGGAGAATTGGCGCTAGGCTTATGGTTGAAGGCCACCACAACAGAGGACCTGTATTAAGGGGTCGCGGCATTAGAAAGGTTGAGAACCACTGCATTAAAGCAACCCACCCCGACCAGATGGGGGAGGAGGAGGAGGGAGGCCTGCAGCAAAGAAAATGGGACTCCCACCCCAGAATATTGCAGGCAATCCCTCTTCTGACGCATCTTCCATTAAAATTCAGAGCATGGGACAGGGAAGGGACGAAGGGCAAACAGAAAAAATTACACACACACACACACAAATCCTCTTTCCCACAATCTGTCAGCATTGAGGGCACCCTCCACATTTCATGTTGACGGCCCCTGATGGGTCTCAGCAGCTCTATTGTCCTTGGATTCTTATTTTTGTTTTTACACATTTCTTTATGGATTTTTCAAACTTTAAAAATCACAATAAATCTTTAAGCAGTTCCATATCTTCTCATTTACATTGATTTCATATTAACGCAATACAATATTTCCAATATCCTATGTTCTTGTTTTGTTTCACTTTTTCATTTTCCATCGTCAATCCACTGATACCAGTTTTCCCATACTTCATATTAGTCTGAATCTTTTTGTTCTCTTAATTCTATTAGTTAATTTATCCATTTTTGCACAGTCATAGATTTTCATTTATTGTTAAAAATTTTCAGTGGGTGGGTTTGAGTTCTTCCAACACTGTCCTTACGCCAGTCTGGTATTTAATGGTTTTACTGTATTGATTTTTAAATATTCTAAGTACTGTATATGATAATTTTAAAAATCTTTGAATGTACAGAACTGGACAAGGTAACACTGGAACGGAAGAAGAAAGATGAAGGGAACTTCTACGAGGTCTGGAACATATTTTACGAATGGTTAGTAATAGTAGGAAGCTGAATATAATGAAATTTAAATATTTTTATTGCCTAATAGTCAATTATATATTAAACTATATATATATTATATAGCCTGAGGATGATGAGTGGGACCTCATCGAAACATCACCAGAAATCTTTGAAACTTACACAGGAAGAAACCCGAATATGCCAAGAAATAAGGGATTACAGTTTAGCTGTCACTATAGACAGCATTTGTGGGGGGGTTTTGTGTGTGTTATCTTAGTCATATTGTTTGTAAAGTTTGTGTTTTATTTTCCTTTTCTATATTGTTTTTATTAAAAAATATTCCAAGTAACAGGAGTTCCAGGGTAAATTCTATTGTTAATTCTGTTATTTCTTGTAACCAGTTATGTATTTTTGTCCAGTAGTTCCTCGCTTCGGGATATAATCACCACATTATTTTTGCTTTTAACCAAGCTTCCAGCTCCATAGATGTTCCAGCTTTTTTAATCAGCTGTGTATGCTTGGGCTTTTTGATGGTTTTGGCTGTTCTTGGGTGGATCTCACAGCGGAGACTACATTAAAATCCACATTTTTAAAAGAAACATAGAAACATAGAAGATTGATGGCAGAAAAAGACCTCATGGTCCATCTAATCTGTCCTTATACTATTTCCTGTATTTTATCTTAGGATGGATGTATGTTTATCCCAGTTACTGTAGATTTACCAACCACATCTGCTGGAAGTTTGTTCCAAGCATCTATTACTCTTTCAGTAAAATATTTTCTCACATTGCTTCTAATCTTTCCCCCAACTAACCTCAGATTGAGCCCCTTGTTGTTGTGTTCACTTTTCTATTAAAACACTTCCCCTCCTGAACCTTATTTAACCATTGAACATATTTAAATGTTTCTATATTTAAAAGGATTAGGAGGCCAAATAATTTGCTTTTCTTTATTGCAGCATTCGTTAGGGGCAGGGAGTTAATGTTTTGACGCTTAAGAATGCCCATTTGTAACTGGACACAGGGGAGCGCTGATAAGGGGCTTGTGTTCAGCACTATCCCATCACCTTTAATCAGGTAGAGAGGTGCAGGTAGCAAAAGGTTGTGTCTGTCTGTCTGTCTATTTATTTATTTGGATTTCTATGCCACCCTTCTCCGTAGACTCAGGGCGGCTAGAGGGGTGTTGTTCTGGCCTGCAGAATACACACACACACGCATGCGCGCACACAAACTTACTCCTCATAAAAAGAACGCAGTAATTTTATCCACCAGAAACCCACTACCTACATACACACACACACCTCCCAAAAGTGTTTTTATAGCAAGCAAGTGCTGAAGACACATTTCAGGGAGGTGTTCTGGGGAAAGGCAGATGGGAGCATACACACACACACACACCAACCACTTTGGGCTCTCTGGTTTCTGTTGCAGTAAAGTCTTATCAAACAGGCTCTTGGAAGATGCACACACACAAACAAACACACACACGCAAAAGGAGAATTAAAGGCGAGCAGGTTGTAGGAGCGCTTGGAGGATTTTTATATCAATGAGGCTGGCCTTCGTCCTACGGAGGCTGCAGCTACTTGACTTTCCCCAGATGTGATAGAGGGATGCAATTGCAATAGCATTTAGACTTATATACCACTTCAGGGCACTTGACAGCCCTCTCTAAGCGGTTTACAGAGAGTCAGCCTATTGGCCCCAATGATCTGGGTCCTCATTTTACCCACCTTGGAAGGATGGAAGTCTGAGTCAACCTTGAACCTACTGAGAGTCCATCTGACAAACTGCTGGTGGCCGGTGATCAGCAGGAGTTGACAGTACTGCACTCTGACCAGTGTGCCAACAAGGCACCGAGAGGGGGGGGGGGGGCAGGGCCTGTCTGGCCCAGGGTGTGGTGGAGTTACACTAACTTATTAGATGAGAGCTCGCTGACCTCTGGTGTGAAGTGAATACAGCACAGGGGATTTCTGAATTTTAACAAGCATTTGTTTCTGAACGTTTGAAGTCGCACCTCCACTTGGGGAAAGGGGGGGACCGTTTTTCAGAGTTACGACCGTTGCAGCCGTTGCCACCTGATCAAAATTCAGATGATCTGAGTAACTGATTCATACTTATGATGATCGCCAAGTCCCCTGGGTTGTGGTGGATCTACTTTTTTGGGGAATCTCAGGAGAAGCCAGATAGACTTAACAAGCGTGTAACTAGCTTCAACAAAGACAGGGATTCATCTTAATGACTGTGGTGAAGGAAGGTCGTAAAACGAGGAGGAAAGCTGGCTTAATTGTCTCCCTTGGTGACAGAAATGTGTTACTAGTAGAAGATTTTTCACCAGGGATCTTGTCTCATCTCCGGAAAACTCCTACACCCGCGAACCCACCAATTAACGACAGGGTTTCGCAGCAATTGAACCTGGCATCCTCCGGGTTGCAATTGAGCCTGGAACCTACCTTGCGAAGGCAGACAATTTGTTCAGTGAGTTTTGCCCTGCATTTACAACCTTTTTCTCGCCACTGTTACGATGCAAATCGCTGCATTTGTTAAGTTAGCCACAAGTTGTCGTTGTTGCTATTAAACGGAAACCGGCTTCTTCATTGACTTGGCGTTAGTCGGATGCTGTGGAGAGGAAAGAAAACTCACCTGTAGGAATCGCCATCCCGGTTATAATCACACAGGAGGTAGTCCTTGCCTACCACTTTGTCCCGAGCGATCTTCAGAGGCTGGTCCACCGAGGAAAGGAGGTCTTCACAAAGGCTGGGAACCTGAGGAAGAGGAGGGAAGGGGAGACAGGAACAAGCAGTCAGGACATCACTCTTGAGCTGGGTTTCACCTCCACCACCTTCGGCCCCATCCAGCTAAGGCAGGGGTGTCAAACTCAAGGCCCTGGGGGCCGGATCCAGCCTGGGGGGTGCTTAGAACTGGACCGCCTTGGAAACAGCGAAGGACTGGCCCACAGTGCCTCTGCCAGTGAAAACGGAGCTCGGTAGGGCCATGAGTGGGCTCCCCCCTCCCCCGGGGCCTGTTTCACTGGCAGAGGACTGCAGGAGGCCCTGGCAGCTGAAAACAGAGCTAAGGAGCCCATTTTCACTGGCAGCTTGCTGCAGGAGGCCGCTGCAGGTGAAAACGGAGCTTGGGGGCCTATTTTCACTGGCAGAGGGCTGCAGGAGGCCGTTGCAGCTGAAAATGGAACTAGGGAGTTCGCATTTGCTGGCAGAGGGCTGCAGGAGGCCGTTGCAGCTGAAAATGGAACTAGGGAGCCCGTTTTTGCTGGCAGAAGGCTGCAGGAAGACATTGCAGCTGAAAACAGATAGGGAGCTCATTTTTACTGGCAGAATTCTCAGACCACAACAGGCACACACACACACACTCATCACGAGTGAGATTGAGCTGGCCATGTCTCCCTCACCCCAACCGTCCCCGAGGTCAAACACAACCCTGATGCATCCCTCAATGAAATAGGTGTTTGACACCCCTGAGCTAAAACAATGCAGAAGATCTGCAGAGCCATCCCCTCCCTCCTCCTTTCTCCATTCAGGCCTTCCTTAGAGATCCCACTGCCCTCCTATTGTGATGTTTGAAAGACAAGCTGCTTTGTCTTTATGGTGTCAGCCTCCCAAACACTTGTGGGAGAAAAAATGGTCTGGTTTGGTTTAAAAAAATGGAGCGTCTCACAGTAGACAGGGCTGGCTTTTTTGATGTGGTTAGGGCTACTATTCTGGACTGCTCTTATCTAAAGTGGGTTTTCAGGTTGGGCTTTGATCTCCGCTTTTGAGGGGATGACAAAAGACAGATAAAAATGTGTTTTCTTTCAATGAGGTACAGGAGAGATTTAGCAAATGGCAATTTTTCCATAAAAGACAGCCGAGCAATGCCATTCCCCTCCCCCACTCCTAATTCATACACATGTTCATAAAACTTTCCCACCAAGGGGAAAATAGACTATTCAGTCTTTTTCATTGATCTCACCCTTCATTCAATTAAGATGATCAACTAAGATGATCAAAGGCCTGGAGATTAAACACATATGAAGAACAGCTGCAGGTTTTGGGTCTGGCTGGTCTAGAGAAAAGAAGGACAAAGGGGGAACATGATAACACTCTTCCAGTATTTGAGGGGCTACCCCAAAGAAAAGGGATCAAATTAATATCCAAAGCACCAGAGGGCAGGACAAGAAACAATGGATGGAAATTAATCAAAGACAGAAGCAACCTGAAATTAAGGAGAAACTTCCTAACAGTGAGGACAATTAACCAGTGGAACAGCTTGCCTCCAGAAGATGTAGGGGCTCCGTCACTGGAGGCTTTTAAGAACAGACTGGAGAATCATTTGTCTGAAATGGGATAGTCTCCTGCTTGAGCAGGGGGTTGGTCTACAGTAGACCTTCAAGGTCCCTTCTAGCTCTACTCTACTTTATTCTATTCTATTCTATTATTTTTCTATTTTATTCCATTTTCTATTCTATTTTCTATTCCGTTTTCTATTCTATTTTCTAGTCTAGTCTAATCTAGTTTTATTATTTCTCTATTCTATTCCATTTTTTATTTCATTTTCTATTCCATTCCATTCTATTTTCTTTTCTATTCTATTGTATTCTATTCTCCTATTCTATTCTATTCTATTCCACCCTACCCTACCCTATTCTATTCTGGTGTGGTCTATTTTCCATTCTATTGTATATTCCATTCCCATTCTATATTCTATTCCTATTCTATTCATTGGGATATCTGATAATTGAGCTTCATTCAGGATTCATTTTCCCTTCTGTCTGTCATCTTGTGTAAAATGCTACCTTAAAAAAAACAATCCCTCACTTAGTCCAAAAAATGTCAGGCATCCTCAATCAGCATGAGCGCATAAGCCACAAGCAACTAAGGTCCCCAAATAAGGAAACGGAGACTCATTTTCTGCCAAGTCAGGAAGAAACCAATACAAAGAAAGGCCTTCCCAGGGCAGTCTGGTGGCCCCATTCCGTGGCCTTTTCAAACATCTGGAGGGAAGAATAAAATGTAAGTTCCAACAAACCACAATCACACACAGTTGCGTCTGTGGAGATTCTTACTCATCTGGGTCACGGTGATTCCCGTGGCAACTGGGCTTCCTTGGTTTTTGGAGAAAACTGGTTCTGGACCACTGGGGAAGCTTCTTGCATGAGAAGCGAAATGTAAAAAAGGCCCAAGAAAAGACGAGTCATATTTTTGGAAAAGCACCTTCGGGACACACAGGGGTTATGTACACAGACAAGGGGCAACACTCCACTCCGTCCTGTTGGCAGGGCAGGGAGGGGGGGAGTCCACCCATGTGGTCTTACACAACTCAAACCATAGGCATGTCTGCGGACACGTCGCACAGTGTCTGCTTCTTGCCAAACTTGCTGTAAAGGGGGGAATGGGGTAAGAACCTTTTTAAAAATGGTAAATATTTATAATGGAAATCTAAGAATTACTAACAGAATAAGCTGACCGTGAATGGCAGCTTCATTCCCCCCCCCCACTAGCTCATGCTCAGGGTGGAATTTAATGAGCTTTCTGGGCAACCTGCCAAATATCAGGAGTTTAAGAGGGGGGGGGGAATTACCTGTACCTTTAAAAAAGAGAGAGAGAGGTGACATTGCTGAAATAACATATGCACAGCTGAAAGAGCAAAAGGCAAGTCACTTATAGGTAAGCCTTGAGTTACTAACTCTAAAATGTAGTCTATTATTCAGCTCACCTCTCTCTCATGCTTGTAAAAGAGCTCTGTTAACTAAACGGAGAAGAGCAGCATATAAATCAAATAAATAATCTACACTAGTGTCAGGCTGAAGCCATCATTGACTTGGATGGAGACTTTGGCCTGCCACACTTGATGGTTTAGAATGTATTGTGCCGGTGCCTTGAGGCTGAGTCTGGATGGGTGTCAACAGGTTCAAACTCAACCTTGACAAGACGGAGTGGCTGTGGGTTTTGCCCCTCAAGGACAATTCCATCTGTCCATCCATTACCTTGGGGGGGGGGGGTTATTGACCCCCTCGGAGAGGGTCTGCAACTGGGGCATCCTGCTCGACCCACAGCTGACATTAGAGCACCACCTTTCGGCTGTGGCGAGGGGGGAGTTTGCCCAGGTTCTCCTGGTGCACCAGTTGCAGCCCTATTTGGGTAGGGAGGCTTGGTCACAGTCACTCATGCCCTCATCACCTCGAGGTTCGACTACTGCAATGCTCTCTACATAGGGCTACCTCTGAAGAGTGTTCGGAAACTTCAGATCGTGCAGAATGCAGCCGTGAGCGCAATCTTGGGCCTTCCCAGATATGCCCATGTCTCGTCAACACTCCGCGGCTTGCACTGGCTGACGATCAGTTTCCGGTCACAATTCAAAGTGTTATGATCTATAAAGCCCTACATGGCATCGGACCAGATTACCTCCGGGACCACCTTCTGCCGCACGAATCCCAGTGACCAATTAGGTCCCACAGAGTTGGCCTTCTCCGGGTCCCATTGACTAAACAATGTCTGGCAGGGCCCAGGGAAAGAGCCTTCTCTGTGGTGGCCCCAGTCCTCTGGAACCAGCTCCCCCTGGAGATTAGGACTGCCCCACCCTCCTTGCCTTTCGTAAACTTCTGAAAACTCATTTATGTTGCCAGGGATGGGGAAATTAATATATCCCTTAGTTATTATAATTAATATATGGTTTGTTTAAGTTGCATGACTATTTTTATAAGGGCTTTTAAATTGTTTTTTAACTATAGGATTTGTATATTGTGTATTGTCCTGTTGTGAGCCGCTCCGAGCCCTCAGAGAGGAGCGGCATACAAATCTAATATATTATTATTATTATTATTATTATTATTATTATTATTATTATTATTGCTGTGGGAACTTGGGAGGGGCTGCGGCATGAGGGATGTAGAGATGGAGCCATAAAAAATTCCTTCTAGATTCTCAAGGTCATCCTTTCTTCAGGACCTGCCCAGAAGCTGATGGGAGTAACGGACACGTTGGCAAAAGGAGACTGGTCAATGTGATGAATTTTGGGTGGTGGGAACAAGGGAATAAACTTTAAACTGGGTGGAGAAACCCCCGGGCCTTCAGATTCAGGTTTCTCACAGATGTGCCAACATGGATCTGCTAATAAATTGCAACTTTGAGGAATGCTACACCTTGGTCTCTGATTTAATTTTGGATGCTGTCTGGAACTCTGACGACTAATTTTGGATTCCAAAAAAACAAAAAAAACAAATGCAATACCTGTGCCTTTCTAGAAGGAGGAGGAGGGGGAGGAAGGGGAAGGAGGATGTGGAGGAGGAGGAGGATGTGAAGGAGAAGGAGGAGAAGAAGGAGAACATCTGAGGTGTTGTCAGAAGCCATGTCAGCATCATCTAAAAACAAGGAACGCTTCATACAGCGCCTCCATCTTATCCCGCTTTTTTAAAGAGTCGTTGAGGCCACTTGGAGGTTTAACTGTGCATTTAAAAAATGCCAGTGACAAGCAGTCTGCAAGGAGTATAAATCTTAAGACGGATTAACAAGAGCTGGAAGGGACCTTGAAGGTCATCTAGCCCAACCCCCGGCCCAAGCAGGAGACCCTACACCATTTTTGACAGGTGGCAGTCCAGTCTCTTCTTGAAAGCTCCCCATGATAGAAGCTCCCACAACTTCTGTTCCACTGGTTGTTTGCTTTCACTGTCAGAAAATTCCTCCCTATTTCTAGATTGACTCTCTCCTTGGTCAGTTTCTATCCATTATTCCTTGTCTGGCCTTCAAGTGCCTTGGAAAATAGCTTGTCTCTCTGCCCCCAACCCCCTGTCTGTGGCAGCCCCTAAACACTGCTCTCATGTCTCCCCTGGTCCTTCTCTTCCCTAGACTAGCTATGCCCAGTTCCTGCAAGCGTTCGTCATATGTTTTATCCTCCAGTCACCTACATCAGTCTGCAACATCCGTTCGGCGTTTACCGAATAAAATGCAAAGGGCAAACTGCCTGCATTCTTAACAAGCGCTTGCTAGTTTTAGGTATTCCTATTAATATTATTCTTACTAAAGTGGTAATAAAAGGGCCAGAATGGCTCCATATATAACAGTGCTTCTCAAATAGAGGGGCAGGTTCCCCGTGCGGGCACAGAGCAATGCCGGGTGGCGGGGGTGGCGTGTGACCGTAGGGAACATGTGTGGTCCTTCTTGATTGATTCCCCCGGACAGGGAGTGTTTTTCCAGTTGCACGCTGCTCCAAGCCTAGAAGAGAAGGAGTCCAGGCGGGGTGGGGTGGCTGTGTTTTCTTGTTGTTCTCAGCAGACACCCAGGTAGCCATGAACAGCATGGCAAACCTGCTGCTGGATAAGGAGGAGCATCTTCTGCAGCTGGGAAAAAGCTTCAAACGGCACCGTAAAACCTCCCTCCACACCATTTGCCCTGAGTGCCCGGCAGAGGCTGCGCTTATGGGCCAAAACATCGACTTGATTAAGCTGGCCTGGCCACATGTTCAAAAGGAGGCCCTAACCACGGTCGCCTATGCCTGCCTAACCGAAAACAGGCTCCCCTGAGTTCAGTGTTACTTACTCCCAGGTAAGTAGAGCAGCCTTCCCCAGCCAGTAGTTTGCTTGGGGAGTGTAATAGAAAACAATTGACCTGCAAAAACCTCCGATGGTGGTTGTCCTGCCTAATGGATCAAACTCATGAACCCTACAGCTGAGGAAGGCCCACCTTGGCCTCACGCCACCCCAAAACCTGAGACCACCTTCCCGTAAAGGCCCCAGGCTTTCTAAGGATGAATGAGACCACTATTTTGGCAGGGGTTTACAAAAGAAGGGCTATGCCTGAAGGGGCAGGGAGATCAAGCATAGGCAGAAAGGAAGACAAATTGAAAAGGAAAGGGGGGGAGGGGAAATGAGATTGCAATGACTAACAAGGGTTTCTTTGTCCCCCAACCGCCCGATCAGGCTATGCTAGCTAGAGTTAACGAACCAGGTATCTGGACAGAGTTTTAATTAAAAACCAAGCCATCTTTCCAGCCAAGACAAGCAGCCACCTGTGTACAGTCAGAAACCCAACACTTTTCCTGAGCAGCTGGCCGAGCCTTCGCTTCCTGCTCTAAAGGCCAATCGGATGAGTTAATATTCATGGAAACCTGTGTGGGATCGAGACAGGATGTGTGTCAAGCCGGGTCTTGGGCCTGATAGCCGGCCGTGGGAACTTGTCAGTTTTTCCGGACTCCGGGGAGGAGATTTAATTTGTGCTTCTGGATTTTCGTTCGGGTCAATATGGGCAATGAAGTCCCCGCTGCGTCTCGGCCTGGATGCCGGAGAGAAAAACCACATAACACTCAAGGCCAGAGGATGGAACTTGGGTGGACAAGAACGGCAGAAGAGCTACAGAGCTCGGTGGCCTTCTGTTGCTCTTCAGACCTTCAAAGTAGAACAAGTATGAATCGAGGTGGCGCAGCAGGTAGAGTGCAGTACTGCAGACCATTGAAGCTGACTGTAGATCTGCAGGTCAGCAATTCAAATCTCATCACCAACTCAAGGTTGACTCAGACTTCCATCCTTCCAAGGTGGGTAAAATGAGGACCCGGATTGTGGGGGCAATAGGCTGGCTGTGTTAAAAAGTGCTATTGCTAACATGTTGTAAGCCACCCTGAGTCTAAGGAGAAGGGCGGCATTAAAAAATTGAATAAATAAATAAATAAATACAGAAGAACAAGGGGGCACAATTTGAGGTTAGTTGGGGGAAAGATCAGGAGCAACGTGAAAAAATATTATTTTACTGAAAGAGGAGTAGATGCTTGGAACAAACTTCCAGCAGACGTGGTTAGTAAATCCACAGGAACTGAATTTAATCATGCCTGGAATAAACATAGATCCATGAAATTAAAATTACAGGAAATAGTATAAGGGCAGACTAGATGGATCATGAGGTCTTTTTCTGCCATCAGTTTTCTATGTTTCCAAGTAAAACATATGAAAAGCAGTTGCAGGAACTGATCATGGCCAGTCTGGCGAAGAGAAGGACCAGGGGTGACATGATAGCACTGTTCCAATACTAGAGGGGCTGCCATTCAGAGGAGGGTGGGGGTGAGGCTGTTTTTCTGAAGGCCAGTCAAGGAATAACAGATGGAAGCAGACCAAAGAGAGATTCAACCTGGAAATAAGGAGGAACTTTCTGACAGTGAGAGCGATCAACTATGGGAACAGAAGTTGCCTGCAGAGGTTGTGAGAGCGCCAACACTTGAGACTTTCAAAGGTAGATTGGACTGCCATTTGTCCAAAACGGTATAGGGGGGCAGTGATGGCAAACCTATGGCACGGGTGCCACAAGTGGCATACAGAACCATATCTGCTGGCACGCGAGCCACTGCCCTAGCTCAGCTCCAATGTGCATGAGTGTGCTGTTCAGCTGATTTTGCCTCGTACAGAGGCTTTGGAGGGCGTTTTTGGCTTCCAGAGTGCCTCCGGAGGGATGGGGGAGGACGTTTTTACCCTCCCCTGGCTCCAGGGAAGCCTTTGGAGCCTGGGGGAGGGGCGAAACATGAGCCTACTGGGCCCAAAAGAAGTTGAGAAACAGGCTGTTTCCAGCCTCCAGAAGGCTTCCAGGGGGACGGGGGAAGCTGTTTTCGCCCTCCCCAGGCATTGACTTATGAGTGTGGGCACTCACACATGTGTGAAAGTGCATACCCACGTTCTTTCGGCACCGGAGGAAAAAATGGTTCACCATCAATGGTGTAAAGACTCATGCTTGATTGCAGGGTTGGACTAGATCAGCGGTCCCCAAACTGCGGCCCGCTGAGGCTATTTACCCGGCCCGCAGCAGCGTGCAAGATTTTACCATATACTGTAATATACTAAGTTCCCGAATCTCCCCTCCACTCTGCTGCTGAGCGTCTGGCGGCGGCAAGGAAGAGGAAAGCCAGGGGGCGGGGAGGAAAGCACCCTATGGCAGAGCAGCAACAGTTCCTCTCCCTAAAGGCGAGAAAGAAATTGGCCAATTGCTTTCCTCCCCGCCCCCTGGCTTTCCGCCTCTTCTCCAGACACTCAGCTGCAGACGGTCTTGGTCTCTCCTGCTTTTTTTTTTTTTTTTGCATCGGTGAGGTTTGCGCGCGTTTGGGCACTTTTGGTGTTGGGGGGGGTCTGCTGCGGAGAGGGAGAGAGAGAGAGAGAAAGAGGGAGCCATAGAAAGGGAGCGAGAGAGAAAAATAAAGCAAGAAAGAGAGGGAGAGAGAGCGATAGCGGGAGAGTGCTGCTTTTTTGCTTCTTCATTGCCCCGCAGGGAGCCTGGAAGCCCTGCAAGAGCGTCTGGAGGGGGCAGTAAACAACTTATCAGGACCCCCGTGCACTAACTTGTTAACGGCCACACCGTCCCGGCCAGGCGACGGGGAGGCCCTCCCGATGCTTGCCCGCCGCCCAGGCCCCGCGCTTGGAGCCGGGGGCGACGGGCCTAGCCTCGGCTTACTTGGCCCCGGCGCGGCCGAAGCGCGGGGCGGAGTAGGCGGCGGCGGCTGCTTCAGGCCCACCCCCGAGCTGAGCTTCCTTTGGCTTCCTTCGAGGCAAAGCTGCAAAGCTCACCTGCCACCTCGAAGGAAGCCAAAGGAAGCTCAGCTCAACGAGGACCGGCTGTTGGTCCCTTGAAGCTGCCGCTGCCCACTGCAGAGATCCCTTCGCCCGAACGGAGGCGGCGACGGCGGGCTCAAGGGACCAAGAGCCGGTCTTTCTCGGCACTGAATTGTTGCAGCCTCTGAGTCCGCCTCCGGGCGAAGGGATCTCCTCGGGGAGAAAGGTAGGAAGCCAAAGGAAGCTCAGCTCAACGAGGACCAGCTGTTGGTCCCTTGAACCCGCCGCCGCCTACGTTCGGGTGAAGGGATCTCCGCAGTGGGCGTTGGTGGCGGTGGCAGCTTCAAGGGCCGGCCCTCCTTCAGCTGAGCTTCCTTTGGCTTCCTTCCTTTGGCTTCCTTCCTTTCTCCCCGAGGAGATCCCTTCACCCGGAGGCGGACTCAGAGGCTGCAACAATTCAGCGCCGAGAAAGACCGGCTCTTGGTCCCTTGAGCCCGCCGTCGCCGCCTCCGTTCGGGCGAAGGGATCTCTGCAGTGGGCAGCGGCAGCTTCAAGGGACCAACAGCCGGTCCTCGTTGAGTTGAGCTTCCTTCGGCTTCCTTCGAGGCGGCAGCTGAGCTTTGCAGTTTTGCCTCGAAGGAAGCTCAGCTCGGGGGCGGGCCTGAAGCAGCCGCCGCCGCCGCCTACTCCGCCCCGCGCTTCGGCTGCACCGGGAGCTCTGGTGGGCGCGGGGCAGCAGGGCAAGCCACGAAGGTGGCGCAGCGTGGGTCAAGCGGGAGGGCACAGCAGTAGTCGTAAGGCGGCGGTGGGGCGGTTGGCTGCAAGGCACCGGCGGCGGCGGCTTGATGTGTTGCAGGACGCCGTACATTGCTGGCGCTGCGCTGGGCATGGGGCTGGCACCTCCGTCCTGGGCCAGCCAGCGGGCCAGCGCCAGCAATGTACTGCGACCCGACGTCGGTGCCACCGTCTTGGGAGTTTCTGCTTGCAGCCGACTGCCCCGTGGCGTGTTGCAGGGCAGAAAAAGAAAGAAGAGAGGAAGGAAGAGAGAAGAAAAGGAGAGAGAGAAAGAAAGAAAGAGAGAGAAGGAGAGAAAACAAGTGAGGGGGGAGGGAATGTGAGAGAGAAAAATGAGAAAATGATGGAGGGAAAGAACAAGGGAGAGGGAAAAAAACAAATGAGAAAGAAGGGAAAAAAGGGAGAGGGAAGAGAGAAGTGGGAAGGAGGGAGGGAGCGAAAGAAGGAGAAATGGCAGGAAAAGGAAGGAAGGAAAGGAGGAAGGAAGGAAGAAGAAATGGAGGGAACAAAGAAGGAAGGAAGAATGAAATGAATGGAAGGGGCGGAGGAAGGAAGGACTTTTTTTGGGGGGGGTGTAAATTTTTTTAAATTTTTCTCAACATACATTCAACCAATACAATGTACCATCTAATTTTCCCTGAATAAAATGCGGTATTTTGTCAGTAACTAATATCAATCATCAAAAAAGTTGCAAAAGTTTTTTTTCTAATGTTGTCATCCAGGTACATACTTTTCTTTTAATTAAATTCCCTCCTTAATTTTCCTTCAAGAAGTACAACACCAATTATATTTCCAACTTATTAATCATTATGCCAAAGTGCTTCCTTCTTTCTTTATACATTTTTCATAAGTCAAGAAAACCTTCTATAGCCAATCTGATATCAACAAAACAAAATTAAAAACAAAACATAAACATGTATGAATTTCAGACTTCTTCCCCCCCTCTAAATAGTACATTCCCATTTTGTTTTTTAATGTTAAAACAAGGTATGTGCAGTGTGCATAGGGATTTGTTCATAGTTTTTTTTATAGTCCGGCCCTCCAACAGTCTGAGGGACAGTGAACTGGCCCCCTGTGTAAAAAGTTTGGGGACCCCTGGACTAGATGATCAGCAAGGTCCCTTCCAATAAATAAATAAGTAAGCAAGTAATTAAATAAATAAATAAACAATAAGCTAACTGTTGCATTTGAGAGCTTTGAAGAGGCTGACAGGCAAATTTTCTAAGGGACTCCCTTGGGGGAGGAGGAAGACCGCTAAAATGAGAATCGTAAAACTATGTGCCATAGGATGAAAAATTCAGACGCTGATGGGCTCCGCAGAAAACGATTTTCCATGCTCTGTTGACTTAAGAGGCAGAGTAGATCTGTTTGATCTTCCATGACAGCCTCCCGCCTGCGGACGCCCACCCGACGCCCATTCCAAACGCTCGGCCCTCGCTGAGACTGAACAGAACCGTCATGGAAAATGAAAGGGTCGTCTGGAAAACGGCACCTCTTCGAGCCCATTCTGGCACAGAATTATTCTGAGGCTGCAACATCAGTTCTGTGTTTAATCCGCAGCTCACCTTTTTGCCATAAACGTATAAAGGGCGAGCTGCCCGCATTCTTTCCTGCTTCTTGCAACCGATTGTAAAAATATGTGCTTACTTTGGCCAGCTGGGAGAGAGGGAGATGTAGAGGCTGATCCATCTTTTGCAGATCCAAATCGATCTGGTGGAACTGTCCAGCTCCATCTTTATTCTATTCTATTTTATATTTTAGAGTTTATATTTTATATTTTTTTATATTTTTTTATTTCTATATTTTTTATGTTTTATATTTTTATTTTATATTTTATTTTATACACTGCTCAAAAAATAAAGGGAACACTTTAAAAAAAAAGATAACTTCAAGTAAATCAAACTTCTGTGAAATCAAACTGTCCACTTACAGGAAGCAACACTGATTGACAGTCAATTTCACATGCTGTTGTGCAAATAAGAACATAAGAACATAAGATGAGCCATGCTGAATCAGGCCAAAGCCCATCGAGTCCAGCATTCTGTGTCACACAGTGGCCCATCAATTGTCTGTGGGGATCTTGAGTAGAAAGAGAAGGCAAAACCCTCCCTTTCCCTTGACCCCCAACAAATGGGACCCAAGGGAACTCTGCCTGCCTCAAGCAACATAAAGGCGGCACATGGACATCCGTTTCAATAACCACCGACACACTTGGCATCCATGAATCTGTCTAATCCTGCTTTGAAGCTATCAGGGCTGACAGCTGTCACGACCTCTTCTGGAAGTGAATTCCATAAACCAAAGACCCTCTGGGTGAAAAAACATTTCCCTTGATTTGTCCTCACTTTCTTACCTATGAGCTTTAGGGAGTGCCCCCTTGTCCTAGTATTATGTGATAGAGAAAAGAATTTTTCTCTATCCACCTTTTCTATCCCATGCATGATTTTATACACTTCGATCAAGTCACCCCTTAAACATCGTCTTTCAAGGCTGAAGAGACCAAGGTGTTGCAACCTGGTTTCATAAGGGAGGGGCTCCATTTCCTTGATCATTTTTGTTGCCCTTTTTTTGCACCTTTTTTGCTTCCATTTTGCAAGTGGAATAGTTGTGCAAATGAAATATTCAATGAGAATATTTCATTCATTCAGATCTAGGATGTGTTATTTGAGTGTTCCCTTTAATTTTTTAGGCAGTATATTTTAATTTAATTTTATTTTAATTTTATTTATTTATATTATATTATATCATATTATTTATTTATTTTATATTTTACTTTTATTTTATTCTATTTATTCAATTCTATTTTATTTATTTAATCTTATTTTATTTAAGGTGGCTTCTGTCCCAATGCATAACTCAGCCTGTCTGGATTCATTTGTAGTAAGAGGACCTAAGATTAATGGCTTGGTGGTAATCCGAGACGTTTCCTTTTACAGAAACTGGCTTGCGCTGAGGGAGGTGAAGTTAATTTTGGCCAAAGCCCTCGTTTCAGCTGAGGACCCCAAATTTGGAGACCCTGTGGTTGCTCCAGCATTTGAGACATGGCAACTGCTTCATTCAGAAGGTCACTCAGAAAAGGACACCAGATTCACCAATGCCTTTAAAAAAAAAATCTGCCAGCTCTTCCCACTGAGGGGCTAAAACCTGGAACACAAACACCCAAGGTTAGGGTTCGGGTTTAAAATTTTAGAGAGTGTAACCGGGGGCATCTCCCAGGTTGTTATTTTGGGACAAAGTGGTGGACTCAGACAACCTACAAGATAAAGGGAGGTACTAACACCACTTTAGAATGCCTTGTTAATACTGTTTTTGGTCACCACATTTTTGAAAAGAGGTTGAGACTCTAGAAAGAGTGCAGAAAAGAACAACAAAGGGGGACCAGAGGCTAAAACATATGATGAAGGGTTGCAGGAAGTGGGCATGTCTAGTCTAGGGAAGAGAAGGACCAGGGGCGACAGGATAGCAGTCTTCCAATATTTGAGGGGCTGCCACAGAGAAGAGGGGGTCAAGCTATTTTCCAAGGCACTTGAAGACCAAACAAGGAATCATGGATGAAAACCGAATAAGGAGAGATTCAACCTGGAAATAAGGAGGAACTTTCTGACACTGAGAGCAAACAACCCATGGAACAGAAGTTGCCTTCAGAAATTGTCCAGTCAACGAAGCAGTGGAAGTGATGTGCCGGTGCCTGGAGGCTGTTGGGGACTGGATGGGTGTCAACAAACTCAAACTCAATCCAGACAAGACGGAGTGGCTGTGGGTATTGCCTCCCAAGGACAATTCCATCTGTCCGTCCATTACCCTGGGGGGGGGAACTATTGACCCCCTCAGAGAGGGTGTGCAACTTGGGCGTCCTCCTCGATCCACAGCTGACATTGGAACATCATCATTCGGCTGTGGGGAGGAGGGCGTTTGCCCAGGTTCGCCTGGTGCACCAGTTGCAGCCCTATTTGGACAGGGAGTCATTGCTCACAGTCACTCATGCCCTTATCACCTCGAGGTTCGATTACTGCAACGCTCTCTACATGGGGCTACCTTTGAAAAGTGTTCAGAAACTCCAGATCGTGCAGAACGCAGCCGCGAGAGCCATCATGGGGCTTCCCAGATTCGCCCACGTATCTACAACACTCCGTGGCCTGCATTGGCTGCCGATCAGTTTCCGGTCACAATTCAAAGTGTTGGTCATGACCTTTAAAGCCCTACATGGCATTGGACCAGAATACCTCCGGAACCGCCTGCTACCGCACGAATCCCAGCGGCCGATAAGGTCCCACAGAGTTGGCCTTCTCCGGGTCCCGTCGACTAAACAATGTCGTCTGGTGGGCCCCAGGGGAAGAGCCTTCTCTGTGGCGGTCCCGGCCCTCTGGATTCAACTCCCCCCCGGAGATTAGAACTGCTCCCACCCTCGTTGTCTTCCATAAACTACTTAAGACCCACCTATACTGCCAGGCATGTGGGATTTGAGACACCTTTCCCCCAGGCTTATTATATATTAGTGATAAGAAGAAGAAAAACTGCGGCATCACGAAGATACAGGGAATAATAAATGCATTAATGGGAATAAGGAGATTGCTGACCATTTCAATAGCTACTTCTGTTCAGTTTTCTCAAAAGACACCTTACAAAATAATACTATAGAGGGATATAGCATTGCTTCCAGCTGTACGGATTCAGCTCCAGTGATCTTAGAAGCCGATGTCTTGGAAGAACTTGAACGATTAAAGATAAATAAGGCAATGGCTCCAGATGGCATCCACCCCAGAGTTCTTAAAGAACTCAGATCTGTCATTGCTACCCCCCTGACTGGTTTGTTTAACCAATCCTTGTTAACAGGAGAAGTTCCTGAGGATTGGAGAATGTCCAGAGTTGTGCCTATCCACAAGAAGGGCAGTAGAGAAGAAGCTGGTAACTACAGGCCAGTTAGCTTGACATCAGTTGTAGTTAAAATGATGGAGACTCTACTCAAAAAGAGGATAAATCAGCACCTAAAAAACAATAACTTATTGGACCCAAATCAGCATGGCTTTACTGAAGGCAAATCATGTCAGACTAATCTCATTGATTTCTTTGAATATGTCACAAAGGTGTTGGATGAAGGTGGTGCCGTGGATATTGCCTACCTGGACGTCAGCAAAGCCTTTGATACGGTTCCACATAAAGAGCTGATAGATAAATTAGTGAAGATTGGACTTAATCCCTGGATAGTACAATGGATTTGCAGCTGGCTGAAGCGTAGACATCAGAGAGTTATTGTTAACGGCGAGTATTCTGAGCAGAGTCAGGTTACAAGCAGTGTGCCACAAGGGTCTGTTCTGGGTCCTATTCTTTTTAATATGTTTGTGAGTGACATAGGGGAAGGTTTGGTAGGGAAGGTTTGCCTATTTGCCGATGACTCTAAAGTGTGCAATAGGGTTGATATTCCTGGAGGCGTCTGTAATATGGTAAATGATTTAGCTTTACTAGATAAATGGTCAAAGCAATGGAAACTGCAGTTTAATGTTTCCAAATGTAAAATAATGCACTTAGGGAAAAGGAATCCTCAATCTGAGTATTGTATTGGCAGTTCTGTGTTAGCAAATACTTCAGAAGAAAAGGATTTAGGGGTAGTGATTTCTGAAAGTCTCAAAATGGGTGAACAGTGCAGTCAGGCGGTAGGGAAAGCAAGTAGGGTGCTTGGCTGCATAGCTAGAGGTATAACAAGCAGGAAGAGGGAGATTATGATCCCGCTATATAGAATGCTGGTGAGACCACATTTGGAATACTGTGTTCAGTTCTGGAGACCTCACCTACAAAAAGATATTGACAAAATTGAACAGGTCCAAAGACGGGCTACAAGAATGGTGGAAGGTCTTAAGCATAAAACGTATCAGGAAAGACTTAATGAACTCAATCTGTATAGTCTGGAGGACAGAAGGAAAAGGGGGGACATGATCGAAACATTTAAATATATTAAATGGTTAAATAAGGTCCAGGAGGGAAGTGTTTTTAAAAGGAAAGTGAACACAAGAACAAGGGGACACAATCTGAAGTTAGTTGGGGGAAAGATCAAAAGCAACATGAGAAAATATTATTTTACTGAAAGAGTAGTAGATCCTTGGAACAAACTTCCAGCAGACGTGGTAGATAAATCCACAGTAACTGAATTTAAACATGCCTGGGATAAACATATATCCATCCTAAGATAAAATACAGAAAATAGTATAAGGGCAGACTAGCTGGACCATGAGGTCCTTTTCTGCCGTCAGACTTCTATGTTTCTATGTTTGGTATGTATGTGCTGTTTGGTTTGTAATTATGATAGGGTTTTTAGTTTTTTTTAATATTAGATTTGTGCCAGTATAATATTGTTTTTATCATTGTTGTGAGCCTCCCCGAGTCTTCGGAGAGGGGCGGCATACAAATCTAATAAATTATTATTATTATTATTATTATTATTATTATTATTTATCACTAGAAGCTTTCAAGAAGAGACTGGACTGCCATCGGTCAGAAATGGTGGAGGGTCTTCTGCTCGGGTGGGGAGTTGGACTAACTAACCTACAAGGCCCCTTCCAACGTTAATCTGTAAATTTGTAAGATCCACAGCCAACTGCTTTGGTTCCTGAGCAGCAAAGGAGGAAAATAAGAGTGCAGTGCTGCAAGCTACTTCTGCTAATCACCAGCTGCCAACAGTTTGGCAGATCGAATCTCAGTAGGCTCAAGGTTGACTCAGCCTTCCATCCTTCCAAGGTCGGTAAAATGAGGACCCAGATCATTGGGGGCAATACATGCTGACTCTGTAAACTGCTTAGAGAGGGCGTTAAAAGCACTGTGAAGTGGTATATAAATCTAAATGCTAATGCTAAAATGGGTGGCCAGCAAACAGGCCAAAGCCATGAATGCTTCCATGCCCAGTTCTCACTTTCTTGTCTTTTCCCCTATTTACACAACCAGATTACAACGCTGTCCATCTCTCTCTCTCTCTCTCTCTCTCTCTCTCTCTCTCTCTCACACACACGCACACACACACACACACCAGTGTGTCCAGGGGAAAAGCATTTTGAATTTCCCTGACATTTCCCTGTAACTTGCGATCTAGTTAAGGCGAAGCCGTTAGATGACGTCATACCAAACGGCTAAGCCATGGAGAAATAGCAGAGAAAGTAAGTGGTTGCCACAGTTATGCTCATTTTGGCTTGACTCTGCCAGGCAGCGCAATCTGTTTTTTGTTTTTTACATGATTTTCCCCTGACTTATAAACATTTTAATACAGTTTACTTTTTCCCCTGATTTATTCCAGTTTTTTTTTCACGAATTCCCTGATAATTCCCTGATATTTCCCTAACTGCTGATTTCCCTGATAATTCCGCGATTTCCCTGTTTTCCAGGTTTGCTGGACATCCTGAACGCACACAAACACACACACAGAAAGAGAGAGAGAGAGATACAACAATAAATTCTGCATGTGTGTGCCTCAGTCACACACACAGAAATGAATCTGCACGGCAAGGACAAAATGTTGCTTCAGGCATGCCTGGCGCTTCAGACACTTTCCACTAGCAGGGAGAGCTCTCTCGTTTCTCTCTCTCTCTCTCTCTCTCTAGGCCCTACAGCCCACTTTCTAAATTCCTCCGCTTCCCCAAGATGCCAAGCTGCCTGTTGAGTGATCATTAAGTGTTCCTCTCCAAGTTGGGAAGACCAGCACGCACAACGGTCCTATTTTCAGGACCGGGGCTTCCAGAGACCCTCTTGACTGACAAGAGCACTAATGAACTCTAATTACAAACTCAGCAGCCCGTGAAAGCCACGGGAAGACAGCTGGGGCTAATGGGCCGAGGAGGAGGGTTCACCCGCCAGAGGTTTAGGAGAAAGGGCGCTGACCCAGAAAGGACCCCGCCATGCCTGCCTCATGTTCAAGTTAGCTCTTCTCCTCGGTCAGCACAAATCGCATCTGGCAAGGCCATCAACAACCGCCCCAAGGACCACGGACCACAGCGCTAAGCGGCAGACATCAAGCTTGGCCTTTGGGGTGCCAGCTGAAGGAATTGATGGGGAGCATTTATTTCGCTAGACGACCTCAATGGCCTTCCTAAAATTGGGAAGAGGGGGAGAGATGCAAGGCCGGCCTGACAGTGGCCGCGCTCAGACAGGTAAAACTGACATTACCCCCACCCTCCAAAAATAGGAGAGAAACCCACCCAGAAAACCCAGAGCAATGAATCTTGCATATCTTGTTCTTCTTCCTTACCCTGTTTCCCCAAAAAATAAGACCTCCTCTGATGATAAGCCCAATCAGCCAAGGCCAAACGCTTATTTCAGGGTCCAAAAAATATAAGACTGTTCGGCTGGCGTGTCTCAACCGCCTGTAATTACAGGGTAATTAGTCCAGGAAGACACACACAACACGATAAAAGGACAACCCAAAAGTTTTTATAAACAGAAAAACAGAAACAGCTCCCTTTTTAAATGTCAAACGGATTTTCTGGTACACATAAGGCACAGGTTAAATGCAGTCCAATTGCTCACCCAATAACTGGGAAATTGAGTCCAATGCTAAAGTCCAGAGAGTCCACACACACAATCCTGAACAGCAAAAACCACGATCTTGACGAAACAATGAATCAGATAAACTGCCATGAGGCTAAAGCACCAGGCTGCACTAATTACAGCAGCCCCACCCTACCACAGGTGGCCTCATTTTCTCTTGTAATAATCCTTCAGTTGTTGTCTCCTTTGCATCACTCTACGCATGCATGGATGTGTCATTAATTCTTGTTCAGAATCCAGGGATGATACAGATGACTGATCTCCTCCTGGGCTGTCTGCCAAACTCCCCTCTTCCCTGTCACTCACGCTTCCTTGGTCAGAGGAGACTTCGTCGGCAGATTCTACTAGGAGCAAAACAGGCCTGCGGCATGTGGATGTCTCCCCCACATCAACCTCCACATTCCCTGGGGCAGAGCTAACCACAACATAAGACAGGGTCTTATTTTCTTGAAAACATGGTATCTAGCTGTCCATCCATCCATCCATCCATCCATCATCTAACCTGTTTCCTCCAAAATAAGACCTCCCCTGATAATAAACTCAATCGGGCTTTTGGGTGCATGGCAATAAGGCCAAGCACTTATTTCAGGGGTCAAAAAATATAAGACAGGGTCTTATTTTCTGGAAAACGTGCTATCTATCCATCCATCCGTCTATCTATCCACCCATCATCTGTCACACACGCATCTAATTATCTGTCCATCAATCCATCTATCTACCTTGTTTCCCCCAAAATAAGACATCCTATGACAACAATAACAACAATAATAATAAGGCTTTTGAGTGCATGGTAATAAGGCCAAGCACTTATTTCAGGATTCAGAAAAATATAAGATAGGGTCTTATTTTCTGGAAAACATGGTATCTATCTGCCCATGCATCCATCCATCATCTGTCACACACAAATATAATTATGTGTCCACCCCCCCCTCCCTCCCTCCCTCCCTCCACTACCCTGTTTCCTCCAAAATAAGACCTCCCCTGATAATAAGCCCAATCGGGTTTTTGAGTGCATGGCAAAAAGGCCAAGCACTTATTTCAGGGGTCAAAACAATATAAGACATAAGATTTTATTTTGGGGTAAACACAGTTGTTAAGTAGAAAGCAATAACAAAGGTGGGCTTTGAGAGTACCTTTGCAAGTGCAGCTTTGGGGCTCCACCTCAAAGGTGGTTTGCTCAAATGGGCATCCAACACTGGGTTTTGAATTCTCCTAGGGAACACAGAGACCCCGGGAGGATGAAATTGTCATGCCCCCGTCAGTGCTTGAATCTGCAGAGGAAGACGAGCTAGAACTGGAGCCCATGGAGATCGAGGAGGTGGCTTCATTGGCTTGGGAGGAAAACGGGGAAGAGCAGGCCCAGCCAGGCCAGAGCCTTTCAGGATTGGGATGGCTCACAGGCAGGGAGGGACAGGATGACCAAGCAAGGCTAAGCAGTGAACATGAGAGAAAGAGCTCAGGCAATAAGCAAGAACCAGCCCTCCTGATCCTCGAGCACGGAGAGTGGAGAGAAGGTGAGAACAGTTGCAGACTGACTCAGCTACTTGGGAAGAGACTGCCCCGCCTCTCTTCGCAAGGCACACCTGGGGACTGAGACTTGAAGGAGACACTGTGGGGAGGAGCGTGCGTGGGAATAAAGACTGAATTCCTGGAGTGTTGATGTTTGAACTTTCCTGGATTCCTTGCATTCTTTCTGGATTTCTGGATTACTTGCCTTGCTCCTTTGCTTCCTAGACTCCTCAACTTGCCCTGCTGGATTTCCTGCTTTGCAGCCATTGTGTTGGACTACAGAGGCGACAGCGACGGCTGTGTGTGTGTGTGATCATTTTGCTCTGGGACTTGCCAGAAATGTGGGAGCATTTGGGGAAATTTGGAGCAATAAAGAGGCAGTTTGAACTGCCAAGCTGCCTGTGTGGCCTTTGTCCCATGCTCCAGGTCATCACAGAAATATAAACAAATCGACAGAGCTCAGACATGCCCCCAACCCTCTCAAACAAGACGGGAAAGGAGGAGGAGGAGGAGCAGGAGGAGGAGGAGCAGGAGGAGGAGGAGCAGGAGGAGATAATTGACGGCAGAAAAAGACCTCATGGTCCATCTAGTCTGTCCTTATAGTATTTCCTGTATTTTATCTTAGGATGGATGGATGTTTATCCCAGGCATATTTAAATTCAGTTACTGTGGATTTACCAACCACGTCTGCTGGAAGTTTGTTCCAAGCATCTAATACTCTTTCAGTCAAATAATATTTTCTCATGTTGTTTCTGATCTTTCCCCCAAACATAGAAAACTGATGGCAGAAAAAGACCTCATGATCCATCTAGTCTGCCCTTATACTATTTCCTGTAATTTCATGGATCTATGTTTATTCCAGGCATGATTAAATTCAGTTCCTGTGGATTTACTAACCACGTCTGCTGGAAGTTTGTTCCAAGCATCTAATACTCTTTCAGTCAAATAATATTTTCTCATGTTGTTTCTGATCTTTCCCCCAACTAACCTCTGATTGTGCCCCTTTGTTCTTGTGTTTACTTTCCTATTAAAAACACTTCCCTCCTGAACTTTATTTAACCCTTTAAATGTTTCAATCATGTTATTCAATCATGTTATAATTAAAGAGGTGAGGGAATCTTTTGGATCTATCGGATCTCTTGTGCAGGGTCTAATGTGTGCACTCGATGCCCGCCTACTCACCAAATCGATCAGGTCACTGAGGTTTTTCTCTATTTGCTGGGGAGGAAGACGCCTCATCAAATCCAAAGCACAGTCCAGTTGTTGTTCACTCTGGGAAGGGATTGGGGGGGGGGAGGAGAAAGTGAGGTACAACAAATTTAGCAAACATAAATTCAACTTGAGGACTGGCCAACCGGTGAGGTGAGCTGATCTCACAATCAAACATGAGACAGATCATCATCATCATCTTTTAACGACCCCATAAACCATTGCACGGTGGAATCTGAGCAACTGAATGGAGCTAACAGAGTGTTTTACTGGCCCACTGTCCTTCCCCATCGCCAATGCAGAGTTTTGTCCAGCAGATAGATTCTCATTGTGGCCCAGAGAGAAAAATATCTGCCTCTACCTATCGAACTCACAGCATCCTGATTGTGAGGCAAGAGCTCCACCTCTAGGCCACCCTAGACGTCATACAGATGCTGGGATGGAAACGGGGGCCTTGAGTTTGCAAAGCCAGGAGTCTTGCGATATGTTGTGCCTTTTGGGCACATGGATGACAAAGTCCATCAGTCCTGGGATGTAATCAACATTGGTCAAACTCTCTGCCAAGTGGAGATTCAACCAATGCACATGATGGATCAGGGGACAGCTACACCCAAGACAGCCCCCCCCCTCCCACAAACAACCTGGCAATTCAGCATCAGTCTTACCACCACCACCTGTCTCCACCCAGGAACCAAATCTTCCTATTACCCCAACAAAGATGGACGAGAAAGTGGCAGGCACTGCTTTGGGGGTGGGCTTTTGGATGTGTCTGTACTGTACTTTCATTCTTCTTCCACCACCCAACTCCAAGGCAAAACCAAAAAATGCAGAAAAAATAACACGTCAAAAAAAGATTTCCACCGGGACCAAGTTGCCTATCAAGAAAGAAGACAACTTGTGTTTGACTTCGCAACGCCCCTCCTCCTCCCACAGAGTTGGAATTTCCACCCCGCCCCACCGCTGTCCAGAACTCATAGTGGATAAAAATCAATGTTTTTTTAAAAATAAAAAAAATTCTGCTTATTTTTTAAAATTTAAAATCAGATTTTTTCCATCAAATTAATTTTAACAAAAATGCTTTGGAATTAAAAAAAATCTATCTAGTTTTCTATTTAAGATACATTAATAATTTAGTTTATTCAGCATGAAACGGAGCTTAGTTGTGCAGCGTGAGGCTGTATATTCTGCAATATTGGGATTGTCAGCAAGTCAATGGCAGGTCAGAGGAGGAGCCGTGGCGGCACAGAGACGACAGTTGCTCTTTAAAAATCACGATTTAAATCGAATTGATTTAAACCATGATTTTTAAATCGACCGGATTTAGATCGGCTGAATTTTAAATCAAACCCAGCCTGTCGGAACCACTCAACTGACAAGATGCAAAAGAAGGAAGAAACTGCTGCCTTGCAGTACTGTTACTGTAAGGCGCTGTCCCTCATTAGAAAATGCTTTCCATTTTTCCTGCTTCACAGAAGCCAGAAATGGCAGCCGTCCACCACGTCTGGAGCCAACTCTTCGGCAGACATTCTTCGGAGGTCACCACTAGAGCTCCTCAAACAGACCACCGGATACCTCCATGACGGTATCAAACCAGTGCTGGTTTGTCTCCTGAGGGTTACAGGTTTGCGTTTCAACAGCTCCAAAGCCCGTTGGAGCCTCCAAAACCAGCGCTGATTGATTCAAACGTTGGTAGCTTACTCAGAATAGAGCTGGAAGTCTTGTAGTTGAAGCAGAAGATGTTAAGAGATTCATGAACTGGGAGAGCCAGGTTAAATGAATAGGCATAGCAACTAAGTCAGCCAATGGGAGCTAATTGCAGAGAATTGAAACTGGAAATTTAAGCTTAATGCTGGGCATGGCTCATCCCACTCTGCACTCTCCTAACGCTGCTGAAATGAAACTACAGTGGTATCTCTACCTACAAACGCCTCTACTTACGAACTTTTCTAGATAAGAACCGGGTGTTCAAGATTTTTTTGCCTCTTCTCGAGAACCGTTTTGCACTTACAAACCCGAGCCTCTGAAACTGTAACCGGAAAAGGCAGGGAGAAGCCTCTGTGGGGCCTCTCTAGGAATCTCCTGGGAGGAAACAGGGCCAGAAAAGATGGGGAGAAGCCTCTGTGGGGCCTCTCTAGGAATCTCCTGGGAGGAAACAGGGCCAGAAAAGATGGGGAGAAGCCTTCATGGGGCCTCTCTAGGAATCTCCTTGGAGGAAACAGGGCCAGAAAAGATGGGGAGAAGCCTCTGTGGGGCCTCTCTAGGAATCTCCTTGGAGGAAACAGGGCCGGAAAAGATGGGGAGAAGCCTCTGTGGGGGCCTCTCTAGGAATCTCCTGGGAGGTAACAGGGCCAGAAAAGGCGTGGAGAAGCCTCCGTGGGGCCTCTCTAGGAATCTCCTGGGAGGAAACAGGGCCTCCACCCTCCCTGTGGTTTCCCCAATTGCACACATTATTTGCTTTTACATTGATTCCTATGGGGAAAATTGCTTCTTACAAACCTTTCTACTTAAGAACCTGGTCACAGAACGAATTAAGTTCATAAGTAGAGGTACCACTGTAACTGTTTTCTGCTGTCTGAAACTGCTTGAGGAAGTTGCTAATGGTATTGTAAATTCATCTGTTATTCTGTTTATAAAGAAGTTTATGAATCTCTGTGTGCTTCTGGTTTTGATTTTGCAACAGAAGACCCTATACTATTAATGACAAAGCTTTTTTTGCTCATGTGCCAAAAGGGTGAATGCATGTGCCCACACCCAGAATGCAATATTCTCCTCATTCCTGCAATGCCCCCCCCCCCCCCCACATGTGCACAAGCCTCCAGATGTCCTGTAGGCCTGTAGGGCTGTTCTTCGCTCTCCCCAGGGTTCAGGGAAGCCAATTGAAAGTTCGGAAACAAAAAGGAAGTTTGAGCTGTCATAGTTACCTTCAGAAAATTGCAGCCTGGCCTTGTATAGCTCAGCCCATTCCTTCTGCAGCCAGCAAGGAATTCCTGAAGTCCTCTGTAGCCGATAACAGATCTCCTCCGGATTGATCCAGGGCTCTGTTATTGGCTGCAGAGGCCTTCAGGAAAGCCTTGCTGGCTGCAGAAGGAATGGGCTGAGCTGTACAAGGCCGGGCTGCAACTGCCCAAAGCCAAAGAGGTTCCTGAAGACCTCTGACAGGCTGGCGGCGATGCGCACAAGTGAACTTCCCGTTGGGCCGTTGGACCATTTTTTGGCATCACCAGGGTTCAGGTGGCTTTCCTGAAGCCTTGGGAGAGCAAAAATGACTGAAAAAGAAGGCCGAAAATCAGCTGGCCAGTGCACGCATGCACGCTGGAGCTGACATAGGGCAACACCTCGTGTGTCCTCCGCGTGCCACAGGTTCACCATCACTGCCCTATACCAGGGGCAGGCAAAGTTGGCTTTTCTATGACTTGTGGACTTCAGCTCCCAGAATTCCTGAGCCAATTCTGGGAGTTGAAGTCTACATGTCCTAGAAGAGCCAACTTTGCCTACCTCTGCCCTATACCATTTCAGATAGGGGGCTGTTCAGTCTCTTCTTTAAAACTTCCCGTGTTGGAGCATTTACAACTTCTGGAGGCAAGTTGTTCCACTGGTTAATTGTTCTGTCAGGAAATTTCTCCATAATTCTAAGTTGCTTCTCTTCTTGATTAGTTTCCACCCATTGCTTATTGTCTTGACCTCAGATACATTGGAGAATAGCTTGACCCCTTCTTCTTTGGGGGAGCCTGCAACACTGCAACACTGCTGTTGTATCACCCTTAATCTTTTAGACTACATACACCAATATTCTGTTATTAACAAAATAAAGGAGTTAGAAGGGACCTTGGAGGTCTTCTAGTCCATCCCACTGCTCAAGCAGGAGCCCTATATCAATGATGGCAAACCTTTTCGGCACCATGTGCCCAACCCGGAACGAACATGTGGTTTTTCGGTTTCCAGAGGACGCTGGTGACACCACGCATACCCACCGAGAGGGCTCTGAGTGCCACCTCTGGCATGCGCACCAAAGGATTGCCCTCAAAACTCTATTTCATTTCAGACAAATGATTCTCCAGTCTCTTCTTAAAAGCCTCCAGTGATGGAGTGCCCACAACCTCTGGAGGCAAGATGTTCCACTGGTTCACTGCCCTGGCTGTTAGGAGGTTTGTCCTTAATTCCAGGTTGCTTCACTCTCTTTGGTTAGTTTCCATCCACCGTCCTTTATTTCACCTTCTGGTGCTTTGGGAAATAGCTTTGGTAAAATGGCCAAGATATCCTGGCACAGATCTCACAATTTTTTTAGCTGGCATTTATGGGGAAGGTTGTTGAGAAGGTTGTGGCGCTCCAACTCCAGCGGTCCTTGGAAGAAGCCAATTATCTAGGCCCTCAGCAGTCTGGTTTCAGGCCCGGCTACAGCACGGAAACTGCTTTGGTCGTGTTGATGGATGTCCTCTGTCCTGGTGCTTCTTGACCTCTCAGAGGCTTTCGATACCATTGACCATGGTATCCTTCTGCGCCGGCTGGAGGGGTTGGGAGTGGGAGGCACTGTTCTTCAGTGGTTCTCCTCCTACCTCTCCAGTCGGTCACAGTCGGTGTTAGTGGGGGGGTCCGAGATCGACCTCTAGGTTTCTCCCTTGTGGGGTGCCTCAGGGGTCGATCCTCTCCCCCCTGCTATTTAATATCTACATGAAACCGCTAGGTGAGATCATCCAAGGGCATGGGGTGAGGTATCATCAATATGCGGATGATACCCAGTTGTACATCTCCACCCCATGTCCAGTCAACGAAGCAGTGGAAGTGACGTGCCGGTGCCTGGAGGCTGTTGGGGTCTGGATGGGTGTCAACAAGCTCAAACTCAATCCAGACAAGACGGAGTGGCTGTAGGTTTTGCCTCCCAAGGACAATTCCATCTGTCTGTCCATTACCCTGGGGGGGGATTATTGACCCCCTCAGAGAGGGTTCGCAACTTGGGCGTCCTCCTCGATCCACAGCTGACATTGGAACATCATATTTCGGCTGTGGCGAGGAGGGCGTTTGCACAGGTTCGCCTGGCGCACCAGTTACGGACCTATTTGGACAGGGAGTCATTGCTCAGTCACTCATGCCCTTATCACCTCAAGGTTCGACTACTGCAATGCTCTCTACATGGGGCTACCGTTGAAAAGTGTTCGGAAACTTCAGATCGTGCAGAATGCGGCCGCGAGAGCCATCGTGGGGCTCCCTAAATTCGCCCACGTTTCTACAACACTCCCTGGCCTGCACTGGCTGCCGATCGGTTTCCGGTCACAATTAAAAGTGTTGGTAATGACCTTTAAAGCCCTTCATGGCATTGGACCAGAATACCTCTGGAACCGCCTTCTACCGCATGTATCCCAGCGGCTGATAAGGTCCCACAGAGTTGGCCTTCTCCGGGTCCCGTCGACCAAACAATGTCGTTTGGCGGGCCGCAGGGGAAGAGCCTTCTCTGGAGCAGCCCCGGCCCTCTGGAATCAACTCCCCCCGGAGATTAGAACGGCCCCCACCCTCCTTGTCTTTCGCAAGTTACTCAAGACCCACCTATATCGCTAGGCATGGGGGAATTAAGACATCTCCCCAAGGCTTTCTTATATTTTATGTTTGGTATGTATGTGTTGTATGGTTTTTAAATTGTTGGGGGTTTTTAATGTAATTTTATTATTAGATTTGTTCCATTATTGTTGTTGTGAGCCGCCCCGAGTCTTCAGAGAGGGGCGGCATACAAATCTAATAAATTGAATTGAATTGAATTGAATTTGGGCAGGATGGGAGCTGCTCCCGAATCAGATAATCCGCAACACCTCTTCGCTTAAGGGCCATTAAGAATAGCCTCCGGGCAATCCAAAAATGTGTGAAAAGTTCACCATGTACTGCAAGAAATGGAAAGTTTGCATTTTGGTAGACTTATTTGCATGGGTGCCGAACCAGGAAGCGCATAAGAGAACACTTCGGCCCTGGGGAGCAATGAGGAGGAGGTAATTTTATGTCTGCTTCTTTTACTTTCCTTTCCGTTCATTTCTCCTCCTGCGTCCTATTCATGCAAGCGGATCCAGTTCAAAGCCGTGGCTCGAGGCAACAATGCCAATCGGAGCTCGCTGGCATAGATGTCAAGAAACAGGCCCCATACTCTCTGAACTCCAGGGACTGTGGGTTAGAGTCCCATCTGGGGTGCCAATGCAACAGATGGAGGGGGGGTAGCACATGGCATCAGCATGTGTGACCCCCAGCCCCAAAACCAAAGTCAGACCCACCATCCAGTACACAATGAGAATGAGAACCTGAGCATGCCAACAACATGTTCCCAAAAGCCCTCCAGGCTGCAGAGGTTCCTCCCCACACAGCTGAAATGGGGGGGGGGGACCCAATGACGACCAGTTGCCCAACTCCTACAACGGCAAGGATGAAGGCGAAAACGACCCAATGGTGAATAAACCCTACATGGCTTAGGACAAGATTATTTACGGGACCGCCTTCTGCCTCACAAGTCCCAGCGACGTTAAGATTGCACAGAGTTGGCCTTCTCCGGATCCTCTCAGCCAACCAGGACCGCAAAGAAGGGCCTTCTCTGTTGTGGCCCCAGTCTTCTGGAATCAACTCCCCCCAGAGATTCATAATACCCCAACTCTCCTTTCCTTCCAAAAGACATTGAAAAAACACCTATGCCGGCAGGCCTGGTGCCGTTGAGCGATGGTTCTCCAGTCCGGCTACGTATTGGGGTATTTTAAGTTTGTAATTGTTTTTATTGTTGGAGAAGGACAGCCTATAAATTCAAAAAACAAACAAACAAACCAGTCTCAATACACCTCACAGCCCCCAAAACCAGGAACCCAGGGTACTTTTCAAGCCCCAACAGACTCAGGCTGCACTAGATGCTTGAATAACCTACCCACGATCCTGAAACTGGAAAATCAGAGCAAAAAAGCTGGCCCACCTCCATCAAGTCCGAACAGGTCAAGGGGTCCCTATTTGGGAGGGGAGCGGCTATGCCACCCTCCTGACCGAACCAGTGAAGCTAGAGCTAGTAAATCACTGTTTTCTGTGCGAGTGCCAATAAAGGAGAATATTATCTGTCACTCAGGGTTGAAATGAGGGGTCCTGTCCGGTGCTGGATGGTTTTCTTGCCCACGTTTCATGAACCCAACTAGGTTAACATGAGCCATGGTTAGAGTGCAAGTACTACTTCTGCTGACTGCCAGCTACCAGCAGTTTGATTCTGACTGGCTCAAGGTGGACTCAGCCTTCCATCCTTCCAAGCTGGGTAAAATGAGGACCCAGATTGTTGAGAGCAAGAGGCTTTGTAAACGGCTTAGAGGGCTGTGAAGCGGTATATAAGTCTATGTGCTATTCCTTCCTTCCTTCCTTCCTTCCTTCCTTCCTTCCTTCCTTCCTTCCTTCCTTCCTCCCTCCCTCCCTCCCTCCATCCCTCCCTCCCTCCCAGAGAGGGCTGTTGTGACCACATGGGTATCTATATGCTGGACCTACAGTTATGACGTCAGGTGTTTGGCATCGGGATTGTGGGAACGGATGCCTCAGCAGGACCAGCTTCAAATGTTTTAGGGCATGGGTCCCCAAATTAAGCAACTTGTGGACTTCAACTCCCAGAATTCTCCAGCCAGCTATGCTATATGCAGAATTCTGGGAGTTGAAATCCACAGGTCTTAAAGTTACCAAGTTGGAAGACTTCTATTTTAGGGGGGTTGGAAGAGGGAAAAGGGCAGTCTCGCCAACTGTTTCCTTCAGCATTTTGCTACAACTGGGTTTAAACTGGAAATATCATCCCTCTTTTCCAAGTTTTACATTCTGCCACCCTGGGCTGGATTCCAAGAGCAATCAAGGAAATTTCGACATGGTCAATAGATCTTTAAAACTAGGCAAGAAAGTACGAAAGCGTTCTTGCATCAAATGGCTGGCTAATATTCTTTCTTCCCTGTCTCAGAGCAAAGCCCAGACCAAAGATGCTTTTAAAAAAAAGAAACATCAGAAATCCAAGAGTAGAACCCCGACTTACGAGACTAATTGGTTCCGGAAGGAGGCTCGTAAGTCGGAACGCTCGTATGACGAAACATTGTTTCCCATAGGAAACAATGTAAAGTCAATTAATCCGTGCAACAACAAAAAAAACCGCTGCCGCCGAACGCGGAAGTTAGCGTTCAGAGACAGCTGCGAAGCGGCGCGCGTGTTTTAAAACGTGGCAGCCGGCCTGGGGGGCTCGGGGGCTTCCCCCCGAGCCCCCCAGGCCGGCTGTGACGTTTTAAAACACGCGCGCCGCTTCGCAGCTGTCTCATGAAGCCGGAACGCTAACTTCCGCGTTCGGCTTCAGGAGACAGCTGCGAAGCGGCGCGCGTGTTTTAAAACGTGGCAGCCGGCCTGGGGGGCTTGCCAGCACCCCCCCCCCGAGCCCCCCAGGCCGGCTGCAACCTTTTAAAACACGCGGGATACGAGCGCCAAGGAGCTGTCTCCTGAAGCCGAACGCTAACTTCCGCGTTCGGCTTCAGGAGACAGCTCCTTGGCGCTCGTATCCCGAATGTGAGCTCGGGAGGCGAACAAAAATGTCGCTCCCCTCCCAGCTCTTATCTCGAGTAGCTCGTAAGTAGAGCTGCTCGTATGTCGAGGTTCCACTGTAGTAGGGAAAATGACAATCATTAAGACAAGGGAGTCACTGACTGCCAAGAGGCAAAAGACAAGAAACGAGAAACGTTCAAGATATGGTTTCTTTCGAAATTCATTTATTAGATTTCATTTATTGGATTTATATGCCGCCCTTCTCCAAAGACTCAGGGCGGCATATAAATTCAATAAATGAAAGATACTTCCAGCATTTCTCCAAGCAAAAAGTTTAGGTAAAGGTGGAAGGACCATAAATAAGACAGAAAAAAAAAAGAAAGGAATAAACGTCTCTCTGATAACGTTTGAACTGTAAATGCAAGTTAAAATGATTAACATGCATGACTTAGATATTCAGACAACGCATCGTACTAGATACAGCGGTCGTGTTAGACAAGAAAAAAAGATTCTTAAAAATTGGACAATCTTTCCCGCTCATAAGCTTTTTTTAAAAAAAAAGAATTTTTAAGTGTACCATGTATTTCTTGAGTCAGGAGCTTCGTCTGTCAAAAACCAACCTAACTGGATGCCTTGTTATAAAACAAGGGTCTCCAAACTTGGCAACTTGTGGACTTTAACTCCCAGAATTCTCCAGCCAGTCTTTCAAATTGCCAAGTTTGAAGACCTTCTGTTCTAAAAGATGGTGCAGAGGAAGGAAAATCTGGGCCATTTGTGGAACAAAAAATAGCAAGAGCCGCAGCTCTTTGCAGACCGACACGCAGTGGGAGCTTCTGATCCTAATTTGGGGACTGATTTGCGTCTGGCAAACTCCCCCCCCCCATCCATCTTTGCTCCAGGAGCACAAGCAAAGTTCAACATAAATCTTTTGTTGCCATTCCAGTCGCCCCAGGGATGGAGAAGATCTGAAGTGTGGAGTTTTAACTGTGAACGTTGGCCAAAATAAAGCATCTTTAATTTATTAAAGCATCCTGCAAAGATGTTTTGGGGTTTATTTGTTTTTCTGTTCAGAAAGACCTCGGCACCATTCTCCTTTGTTTCGGCATAGCAGCACAGCCGGCTGCAGCCCCTCTCACGACGGGATCCACTTCTTTTGAAAAGCGTCCCCCGGACACTGATCTGCCCCATGGATTCCTTCAAAGGGAGGTCGCCAGGAGAACGGAAACACCCCATCAAAAGAACCAATAAGTAGATATTTCTTGTTAGAGCCCATTAAGCTGCCACGGAAGCCTCTGAACTTTCTAGCTTCACGGGGAATTTTTTAAAGCGGTACATTGGAACAAGGATCAAGAGGATGAACATGAAAAATCAGATCCCGAAGAGTGAGGGGGATCTGCTGAGGAGGAAAGGGGGGGAGTGGATCTCCTACAGGCAGGGTACAGAAAACAGAAAGGTGTGCACATTTCCATGAAGAGCATGCTTCCACGAAAGTCCAGAGTGCGAAAAACTGCCCAACATTCAAACGAAAAGTTCAGAAAAACTTCCGGTTTGTCCATTGTGCTGTTTTTCGCATTCTGTGGATTAAGGAAGCTTCCTTGAAGCCTCTGGAGGACAAAAACTAGCACAATGGGCAAACAAGAAGTCCATTTTTCCGAACTTCTGGTTTGCTAGTTTGGCCATTTTTTCACCGTCCCAGGCTTCAGTGAGGCCTGTGTGCATGGGGCCGGGGGTTGTGCACATGTGCAGGGGCAGTGTGGAGACTGCGCATGCATGGGGGAAAGGAATGATTGGAGGGAGTGGATCTCCTACAGGCAGGGGACAGAAAACAGAAAGGTTTTCTGTACCCTGGGTTTGTTAGAGATTGGACATATAAAGGATGGTTAGCTGGAATTGGAGACATGACAGCAGTCTTCCAATATCTCAGGGGCCGTCACAAACAAGAGGGAGTCCAAAGAACGAGAAGCAATGGATGGAAACTAATCAAGGAGAGAAATTTCCTAATGGAACAGCTAATCAGTGGAACAGCTTGCCAACAGAAGTTGTAAACACTCCAATACTGGAGTTTTTCTAAAAAGAGACTGGACAGCCATTGGTCTGAAATGGAATAGGGACGGGATGTCGAACCCTGTGGCACACAGAGTCCTCTCTGTGGGCACGTGCACCATCATCCACTGCTCTTCTGTTCCCAGCGGGTACCAGAGTACCAGAAAACAGCCTCCCAAAATGGCCCCCAAACAGGCATGTGCGTGCCAGATAGCTTCTTTGGGTTTCTGGCGCTCCAGGTTGTGCATATGCACACACATTCCGGTTTGGACACTCGGTGCCGAAAAGGTTCACCATTACTGGTATAGAGCTGTGATTGCAAACTTATGGTACATGTGCCACAGGTAGCACGTGGAGCCATATCAGAGGGCACGTGAGACGTTGCCCTATGTCAGCTCCAGCACACATGCGCACCCTAGTCAGTTGACCTTTGGCCTTGGGGAAGGCTGTTTCATCCTCTAGGGGCAATGGTCAAATCAAATGTTTTTCTGGTTTGTCCGTTGTGCTGTTTTTTTGCATTCTGGGGCTTCGGGAAGCTTCCTTAAAGCCTCCAGAGGCCAAAAAACACACAAAAAGCAAACCGGAAGTCCGTTTTTCTGAACTTCTGGTTTGCTTGTTTGGCCATTTTTTTCACCGTCCCAGACTTCAGTGAGGCCTACGTGCTTGGGCGGAGATGGGGGGGTTGTGCACATGCGCTGGGACAATGTGGAGAGTACGCCTGCATGGGGGGGAAGGAATAAGTGTGGGCACGTGTGCGCATGCTAGCACACGCATACACAACCTTTTGGCATGTGAACCCAAAAAAGGTTTGCTATCACTGGTACAGGGTTTTCTGCCTGAGCAGTCTAGTAGACTAGAAGACCTCCAAGGTCCCTTCCAACTCTGTTATTCTATTCTATTCTATTCCTCCAAAGGGCAGGCAGCACCTGAAAGAACTAGATAATGCAGAGGGATTAAAAACCCCACACTTTCCCTTCAGTAGCCTCCAGCCGAGCCATTTTGAGAGCATGCCCCAAACAGGCCTACTTCTAGCTGCCAAGACCACATAGATAGATGGATGACCCCCAGGCCAAAAGTAAATTCTCTGAGATCAAAAAACATCCTTGAAGTATCAAGCAGGGCCGGTCCAGAGGCCATAAATGAGCTTAAGCGGAAACATTCCCTTCATCTCTCCTCTTAAAAAGTTCCCATTTTAGCTCAGTTTATTTCTCAGCCAGAGGTATCTTCCCCGCAGGAGAACGGTCTGGACGAAATGCAGCCTTTTGACTCAGCAGCTACCTCCTTCAAACTAGTAATGAAAGTGCCAAGGAACTCCCAAGATAAAGGGCAACAAGAAGCACCTTAACTCCAAAAACTTTAAAATGGTCCTTTAGTCATTTTTTTTCCTTTTTTCTTTGCCTCCAAGTAAGAAGGGTGACTTGGCTACATAAACAGAAAGCTCCCCTACTATGCTCAAAATAAATAGAATTGTCTTTTGCAAAATGTTAAGGACTGAATACTGAGACGGAAGGAAGGAAGGAAGGAAGGAAGGAAGGAAGGAAGGAAGGAAGGAAGGAAGGAAGGAAGGAAGGAAGGAAATAGGACGAGCATAAAAAATAAAAATTAAAATTAAAAAAAGACTTCCAAATGAGAAGTGCCAATTCTACAAAACTTGTATTGAATCTGCATACAGATGGGAGGTTGAACAACTAGCCTTGAGGTGCGACCGGAACAATCTGGAACTGAAAACACTCAAAACCGTAGAAATGGTAGACTTCAGGAAAAACCTTTCCATCCTACCACATCTCACAATACTAGAGAACACAGTATCAACAGTAGAGACCTTCAAATTTCTAGGTTCTGTCAGATCTCAAGACCTAAAATGGTCACCTAACATCAACAACATCATCAAAAAAGAACAAAGAATGTTTTTTCTGTGCCAACTCAGGAAGCTCAAACTGCCCAACGAGATGCTGATATAAGTTCTACAGAGGAATCATTGAGTCTGTCATCTGCACCTCTATAACTGTCTGGTTCGGTTCTGCAATCCAACAAGACCGACACAGACTTTGGAGGAGAATCAGAACTGCAGAAAAACAATGGCTGCCAACCTGCCTTCCATTGAGAACTGTATACTGCACGAGTCAAAAAGAGGGCCATGAAAATATTTACTGACCCCTCGCCTCCTGGACACAAACTGTTTCAACTCCTACACTCAAAACACCACTACAGAGCACTGCACACCAAGACAACTAGACACAAAAACAGATTTTTTTTCCCAGAACGCCGTCACTCTCCTAAACAAATAATTCCCTCAACACTGTCAAACTATTCACTAAAGCTGCTTTACTATTACTGTTAGTTTTCTCATCATTCCTATCACCCATTTCCTCCCATTTATTACTATATGACTGTAATTTGTTGCTTGTATCTTTAGGATTTATATTAGAATTGTTTCCTGATTGCTTATTTGCACCCTATGACAGTCATTAAGTGTTGTACCTCATGATTCTTGACAAATAGATCTTTTCACTGAGAGCATATGCACCAAAGACAAATTCTTTTTGTGTGCAATCACACTTGGCCAATAAAGAATTCTATTCTATGCAATCCAATCCAATCCCATCCCATCCCACCCTATCCCTATCCTTTCCCTATGGTCTGTTCTGCTCTATTCTATCTTCTTTATGTTCAGAAATATTTTGGCTGGTTGCTCTAGGAGCTGGGCAGGAAGATGGACCATTAAAGAAAGTCCTAAGACTAAAGCTTGTCAATATGGCAGTAACCATAAAGGCTGCCCAGAGCAGAAGTCTCCAACCTTAGGTAATTTTATGAGGTGTGGACTTCAATTCCCAGAATTCCTTAGCCAGCCATGGTAGCTGAGGAATTCTGGGATTCGAAGTCCGCACCTCATAAAGTCCACACCTCATAAAGTTGCCATGGCTTGACACCTCTGGCCCAGAGAACTCCATTGGGAAAAAGAAAAAGAAGAAAAAAAGAAGTAATTTTTTAAAAAAATGATGAATGTTCATGAGCCGAACAAATCTCAAGAGCTTTGAGCCGTTCATTTTGCTTCTTTAACTTATAAGCATCGGTACTGAGGCCAGCGAGTTTTCCCACAGAAAAAAAACCTACTTTTAAAACAGAGGGCCCAGGGAGACAGTCTCCTCCCTGTAACAACCACGTCAAAACACATCTGCCTTTACTGGGCTTGTTGCGAAAGCCTCGTGCTTTCTGAGGGCACCAACACGACATGCAAGGAAAATATTTATTGCAAAAGCAGCCGCTCGGGCTTTTTCTTTCCTCGTTCATGGGGTGTTTGCTCAGAAGGTGGAACATTTCCTTGTAGGAAATAGCCAGCAAGTATAGGGCAGAGGTGATATTCAGCCCATTCAACTGAACCTGTAGTAGTGACCTGCAGCAGCGACCTTTCCCCAGCTCCCAGGAACACTCTGCAGGCTTCCCAAACCCTCTGCGCACCCCATTTTTCACAAAAATGGATCTATTTTTCACTAATTTTTGCAAAAACAGGTCATTTAGGCCTGCAGAATGCTCCTGGGAGCTGGGAGAAGGCAAAAATACCCCAATTTTTCCAAAATAACACCTGCGGAGAGGGGAGGCATATAATGGGAGGCACCCCATTGTTGCGAAAAACAGGCCCATATTTGGCAAAAATTAGAGTGGGGACGGGGCTTCAAGAGGCCAAAAATTGCTGTATTTGGTGTATAAGACGCACTGACAGTTCCACCCTCCGAAAATTACAGTAATTCAGGGTTCCCCAAACATGGCAATTTTAAGTCTTGCAGAGTTCAACTCCCACAATTATTCCCCAGCCAGCAGAGGAATTCTGGGAGTTGAAGTCCCCCAACTCTTAAAAGTTGCCCAAGTTTGAAGACCTCTGTGTTTCATTCTTGCTCTAGAGCAAAACTCCAAACCACACAGTCTCTCCCAAGGAAGGCTGGCTATTTCTGCTAGAGTGCTGGCTGGGGCGAAAAATAAACCGGGGGAAAAGCAGATAAGGAGAGATCGCTTTCAACTCCATAACCCCATCGTCCCAAAAAAGAAGTGGGATGGGGGAGAAAAGCAGGAGGGTAGGACAACAGATACTCTGGAACATTATCAGGGAAGTTTAAATTTACAGCTCTTCTGCTGGCCTGGGCAGTTTCTACGCTGGAAGGAGGAAGTGCAGATGGGAAGCCAGAAAGGACTGTCCTCGGCTCCTTCTCCTGCAAGGTCCTTCTGAGGGGTTATCCTGTGTCAGGTCTCCGGGCCCCCAGGCTAGGCTCGGAGGCATCTCGTTCTCCAGCTCTGTTCTGGCCCATACTGTTTGGTCTTGGAGCCCAAGGCTGCACGAAAAAAGCTGGCAGCTTTCCAGAAGAAACTGGACTGCTGTCTGTCAAAAATGGTGTGGCGCAGTGATGGCAAACCTATGGCACGCATGCCACAGATGGCACTTGGAGCAATTTCTGCCCGCAGCATGCAAGCCGTTGCCTTAGCTCAGCTCCAGCGCGCAAGTGCACGCCAGCCAGCTGATTTTCAGCTCGCCTGGAGGCTCTGGGAGGGCTTCTTCAGCTTTAGAGAGGCAGCTTACAGGGGCCCACCAGAAGTTCAGAAACACGCTGTTTCCGGCCTCCAAAAGGCCTCAGGGATGTGGGGGGAGGCCATTTTTGCCCTCCACAGATATTTATTTATTTATTCGATTTTTATGCCGCCCTTCTCCTTAGACTCAGGGCGGCTTACAACATGTTAGCAATAGCACTTTTTTAACAGAGCTAGGCTATTGCCCCCACAATCCGGGTCCTCATTTGACCAACCTCGGAAGGATGGAAGGCTGAGTCAACCTTTGAATTATGGGTGTGGGCATTCGCGCATGCACAATAACACGCGTCCCCGTGTTTTCAGCACCCGAGGGGAAAAAGGTCTCCTGCTTGGGTGGGTGGGTGGGACTAGATGACCTGCAAGGTCCCTTCCAACTCTTGTTCACCTTTTCTGTGTATCTCATGTCCTGGTTCTGCCCACTTGCTCCTTATGGAAACAGCAATCATTGCCCAAGTTTTGAAAAACCCTGGTCTGCCCAGGTAGAATAAAGCCCAGGTCCCGGAGTTCCCCCACCACAGGCAAGGAGGTGCTAAGGGAGCCACGGGGATGAGTCACCATAGATTCCTCAAGGAAGTGGCAGCTTCTAACCAGAAAAAGAGGAAGCTTAGCAGAGGAGCCTTTGCAAAGGGGGGAAAGGTGTGTGAGCGGGGCGGGGGGCAGGGGGCGGGGAAAGCACAGAAAACAGAGAAGGAAAACAGAGAAGCCATTCCCCGGCCTATTTTTAGTAGGATTGAAATGCAAAGTGCTTCGTTTTCAAGTGGCTATCAGGGTGTCAACCTCGTAATGGCAAATAGCAGGGGAAGGCTAACAAGACTGCTGCTTTACACTGGCTGCAACCTCTAGCTTAATTAGCACCCTCAAAATATTTGTGAAAGCCCCCCCCCCCCCCCGCCACCTCTTAAGGAAGAATCTGGAGAGACCACCTCCAAGTAGAAAGGCCGCAGAGGGGCAATAAACACAGGCCTTTGCAAGGTGGATTTAGGTTTCAGAACCAACCGACCAACTGCCCATTTCTCCAAGGATTCAGTTTCTAGAGAAAAACATTGGAACTTGGGTCTCTTTTATCCATTGTTCTTGTGGCTAAGGGTTAATAATCTTTTCCCATGTCAAGAGATTTATAGTTTTTTATAGTTCAGGGAAATAAATTATATTGGGTTAGTCCCCCTCTCCCTGTAAGTTATGGAGAGGGAGGGCTGCAAGTCAGGTTTTGGAGTGTTCTCGGGTCAACCTTGGTGGTTTTGTTTTTTAAAATATATATATAAGTGCTTAAAACCGCTAGCAAACAAAGAAACAACCGCAGAGTTCAAACGGTAATTGCACACCGAAACAAGGAGGCCTGGACAAACCAGTTTTTATAACCACGTGGATGTTTTAAGGCAGAGGTCTTCAAACCTGGCAACTTTTAATACTTGTGGACTTCAATTCCCGGAATTTTCCAGCCAGCATAGCATAATTCTGGGAGTTGGAGTCCACAAGTCTTAAAATTGCCAAGTTTGGGAACCCTTGCTTTAAAGGTACAGAGCCCAGAGCTCAGGATTTTACTGCCATTCTTCTTCAGGTATCACTAAAATTACCTGCCAAAATAACTGAGCCAAGCCCTCCAACTTCATAAAGCGCTCCCCATCAGTTCAGACAGGGGTCCCCCTAAATCGACAAAAAGGGATGCCTGCATCCACGTGAATCCATCTACCTGTAAAATTCACCTGAGTGGGGGACTTCCCTTCTGTAGACTTGAATGGGTAGAGCCAGAAATTTGGGGAGCTTCGATAATGGAGGAGAGGATTCCGAGGGGGGGTGAGGGGGGAGAGTTATATGTACAAAGTACAAAGTCAAGCCACGTAAATACTGAAAATACTAAATTCATTCTTTAAATCTCCTGGGCCTTCCAAGAGGTGTCCCTTTTAGAATCTGCACCTCAACTTTATATATATATATATATATATATATATATATGTGTGTGTGTGTGTGTGTGTGTGTGTGTGTGTGCGCGCGTGTGTTTTTTATATATATATGTAGATTGTTCTGAGTTCAGGTTTTGCCCCGTGTAATATTTTGCATGTCTATGCGACGTTTCGGTGAAATCACATTCACCATCATCAGGCTGAAGTTGTAAGTTGTACAGCAGCACGAAGCTTACAACTTCAGCCTGATGATGGCGAATGTGATTTCACCGAAACGTCACATAGACATGCAAAATATTACACGGAGCAAAACCCGAACTCAGAACAATCTACATATATATACCTGTGAAAATTTATATATATACACATGTACACATATGCAGGTTCAAGTCCCAGTGGGTATGGCTAGCTGATGAGGCCAAAATAAGGCCGAAATAGATCTATCCTAGTATCCCTTAATTTTCAAATTCAGCACAAAAAAAAAACATGTGACACATACATATATACAGTACATATACATACCTATACGTGTATACCAGGGTAATTCGAAACAAAAATATGTAACCCTTCCCTGGTACATAGCTGAAGGGATTGGATACTGTAGCCTAGAGGTTAATTCTCAAATTCAGCAAAAGCATGTGATATGTATGTATGTATGTATGTATGTATGTATGTATGTATGTATGTATATATGTAGATTGTTCTGGGTTCGGGTTTTGCCCCGTGTAATATTTTGAGTGTCTATGCGACATTTCAGTGAAATCACATTCACCATCATCAGGCTGAAGTTGTAAGCTTCATGCTGCTGTAATTATAGTTTGTTTGCAACTGCCATTTGTTCCTTATATATAGTAGTGGGGGTGGAGATTTGGTTTGAATGTAGCAAATAGATTGGGTGGCTATGTTTTAATGATTTGATTGGTTGGTGGAATCACATTTTGTTGAAGGATTGACATGGTGATGATTATGATATGTTTTTTTGTTTAAGACTGGTTTCCAAATCTCTGGTAGGCGGGACGTGTCATCTCGTTTGTTCATGCTGAGGGGGTGTTTTTCTATCTCTATGGCTTCCATAATAATTCTTTTGTATACATTTTCTGTTTTGGAAAGTAATTTAGTTTTTTCAAAGTCAATTTCGTGCCCTGTTTTTTTAATGTGCTGGACAAGGGAGGAAGTTTTTTCTTCTTTTTTGACTGCATTCTTATGTTCTGCAATGCGTGCGTTTACTCTTCGATTAGTTTGTCCAATGTATGTGGCTGCACATGTTTTGCAAGGGATTTCATAGATTCCTTGGTTTTCGAGTTGGATTTTATCTTTTGGGTTTCTTAGGATGTTTGATATTTTTTGGTTAGTGACAAGTGAAGTTTTGATATTATGTTTGTGTAGAATTTTGTGTAGAGTCTGCGGAGAGGGGCGGCATACAAATCTAAATAATAATAATAATAATAATAATAATAATAATTTTACTAATTTTGTCTGTGGTACCTATGATGTAAGGGAGGAGGGTGGTGCCATTATCCTGTTCTTGGTCTTGATTTTTGGGGGATGTCTCTTTTTTGATTAGGTTTGTAATTGTTTTTCTTTCGAATCCATTAGAAATTAATGCATCTTTGAGTTTGTCCAATTCAGTTTTTAAGTGCTCATGGTCAGCTAGGCGGTTGGTTCTGGTGATGCGAGTTTTGGCTACTGAGGTGATCTGTGCAGGGTTAGGGTTTTCTTTTGGTAGATGGTGTGTCCTAGGCACTGTTCCCCATAAGCTGCGCGCATGAGCGCGCGCGCACTCCAAAATACCCCCGCGTGCCGCCTTTTCCTCGGCCGCGCGCTCCCCATCCCCCTGCCAGCCCGCGTGGTGGGGGGAGGCACGGGCAGTAGAAGGGAGCCGCGGCCGCCCCTGCGTCTCCATGGTGCCTCCGGCCCCCTCGCGCTCCTGGCCTTTTGGCCCTGCCCCCGCCCGCCCGATCCGCCCCCTCTCCTCCTTCGCCACCCCCTGCCTTGGGGCGTGACTTCTCTCGCGGCGGCGGCGGCTTCAGCTCCTCGGGACAAAAGCGCTCCCAGCCAGGGGGCTGCGAGAGGGGGAGGCGGGCTTTCCCGAAACGGACGGAGAAAGCCCTCTCTCGCAGCCCCCTGGCTGGGAGCGCTTTCGCTGCGAGAGAGGGCTTTCTCCGTCCGTTTCGGGAATGCCCGCCCCCCCTCTCGCAGCCCCAAAAACACCTCGCACTGTAAAATACCGTAGAAATAATGCTCAGGCCCCATCAATTTTGCCCAGTGACAAGGAGGCAACGGGAGTTCTTTTCTAAGAGCCAGCAAGATACGTATCCCGTCTACTGTCCTACGGCAAGGAGCCTGAAAAGGAGCAATCTCGCTCAGCAAAGCAAGGCAAGAGGAAGCCATACCAGTGCCCGGATTGCGAGAAAACCTTCGTCCACCCTTCCTTCCTCAAAATACACCTGAAAACGCACAAGGCGCAGAAGAAACCCATGAAAAATCTAAAAAAAAACCAAGGAGAGAGGAAATACACCTGCTCCAAGTGTGGGCACAAAACCTATAAATTATCCACTCACCTCTTACACATGAGGGCCCACGTGGGAGAAAGCGAGAAGTCTTTCACGTGTGAGGAGTGTGGGAAATGTTTCAAGAGGAACGTGAACCTTGCCAGGCACAACACCCTTGGATACGGGAATTTGTTAAAGGAGCAGTCAACTCCCATTTACCTCCGGTACATAGGTTCCCGACCTGGGATTTGGCTCTCGTACTGAAAGCTCTTACTGCACCTCCCTTTGAGCCGCTAAGATCTATTCCACTTCGACTGCATTTCTTGTGGCGATCACATCAGCGCGCCGAGTGTCCGAATTGTCGGCTCTGTCTACTCGGTCGGATTTGTGCGTGTTCCACTCGGACAGAGTGGTACTGAGGCTGGATCCGGCCTTTATACCCAAGGTCAATTCTGGGTTTCACAGATCACAGGAATTGGTCCTTCCTGACTTTTGCACACATGGTCAACATCCGTTGGAATTGAGGTGGCACAAGGTAGATGTTAGGAGGGCCTTAAAGATTTATATCAGGAGAACTGATCCGTTCAGGAGAACTGACAGGATGTTTGTGTCATTTGCTCAAAGGTCTATGGGACTAGGGGTTTCATCTAAATCCATTAGTCACTGGCTTAGGGATTGTATTGCAGAAGCGTACAAAGCTAGGTCTCAATCGCCTCCGAATGGCATCACTGCGCATTCCACCAGAAGTGCGGCTGCCGCATGGAATACCCAAGCATCTATTGAAGACATTTGCAAGGCAGCGACTTGGGCTTCGCCTACAACCTTCATCCGTCATTATAAACTTGACTCGGTTGCTTCGGCTGAAGCTTCCTTTGGGAGACGTGTGTTACAGAGGGTGTGTTCCTCTCCGTCGACCGTGGCACAGCCTTTTCCCTCCCAAGGGATGTGAACTTTGGTATATCCCATGTTGGAACCGGCTCCTCGCTCTCCCCCCGCCGCCCGCCGCGTTTGCAGGAGGTGGGGAGGGTCGGGCGGCCCGCCAAGGCCAGGAGGGATGCCGCTGCCCCCCCTTCCCTCTCTCCGCCCGCCGCTGCGCCTCCTTGACGCCGAGAGGAAATGCCGGCAAAGGTTTTTCTCAGCGGAAGCCGTTGTCTGTTGCTCTCACTCACTCTCGTTCTCTCTCCGTTCTTCTCAGCGGTGACGCGCGCACGCCCTGCCCGCCTCACCTTTGCTGAGAGCACTTTCGCCCCGGGCTCTCAGCAAGGGGGTTGTAGGAGAGGCGGGGCCGGCGGCAAAGGTGATATTCAATGTCGGGGGCGCTCGGGCGGTTGCGCACGCTCCCTATCTCCCTGCTAGCCCACTCGGAATATTCAAAATAAGAAAAGCCTTTGCCGGCGAAGGTTTTTCTTATTTTGAATATTCCGAGTGGGCTAGCAGGGAGATAGGGAGCGCGCGCAACCGCCCGTGCACCCCCGACATTGAATATCACCTTTGCCGCCGGCCCCGCCTCTCCTACAACCCCCTTGCTGAGAGCCCGGGGCGAAAGTGCTCTCGGCAAAGGTGAGGCGGGCAGGGCGTGCGCGCATCACCGCTGAGAAGAACGGAGAGAGAACGAGAGTGAGTGAAAGCAACAGACAGCAAGATAGAGAGAAAGTGAGAAAGAGAGAGTGAGAGAAAGGGGGGGAGAGAAAGAGATAGCAAGAGAGAGAGAACAAGAGAGAGAAAGAGCGTGAGAAAGAAAACAAGAGAGAAAGAGTGAGAGAGAGAGAAAGCAAAAGAGACAGAAAAAAAACAAGAGAGAGAAAGTGAGAAGAAGAGAGAGAAAGAGGGGGAGAGAGAGAGAAAGAGAGAGGGGGAGAGAGAGAGAGGGAGAAAGAGAGGGGGAGAGATAGCAAGAGAGGGAGAGAAAGAGAGAGGGAAAGGGGGGAGAGGGGGAAGAGAAAGAGAGAGGGAGAGGGGGGAGAGATAGCAAGAGAGGGAAAGAGAGAGAAAGAGAGAGGGAAAGGGGGAGAGAGGGGGGAGAGAAAGAGAGAGGGAGGGAGAGAGGAGATAAAGGAAGAGGAGAGAGAAAGGGAGAGAAAGAAAGAGGGATAGAAAGAGAGTGAGAGATGCTCAGTGAGCCTTTCTTTGAAGTTGCCTTTCTTTCTTTCTTTCTCTCTTTCTTTCTTTTTCTCTCTTGCTCTCTTGCTCTTTCATTCTTTTTTCTCTCTTGCTTTCTTTCTCTTTCTTTCTCTCCTTCCTTCCCTCCTTCCATTTCTTTCATTCCCCCTCTCTATTTTTATTTCTCTTTCATTTTCTTTCTTTCTCTTTCTTGCTTTCTTTCTTTCTCTCTTTTACCTTCCCTTCCTCTATTTCTTCTTTTCTTTCTCCTTCCTACCTTCTTCCCTCCCTCCCTCCCTTCAGTCCTTCCTCTCTTACTCTCCCCTTTCATAGGTTTCCTTGCTTCCTTCCTCTGTTCCTGTCCCTTCCCCCTTTCTTTCTTTCTTTCTTTCTTTCTTTCCTTCCTTCCTTTCCTCCCTCCATTTCTTGCTTTCCTTTTCCTTCCTCCCTTCTTTCCTCCCTCACTCCCTTCTTTCACTCCTTCCTCTCTTCCTCTCCCCTTTTTGGCTCAAAATATTTTTTTTCTATTTTCCTCCTCTAAAATCTGGGTGCGTCTTATCAGCAGGTGCGTCTTATAGAGCGAAAAATACGGTGTGTGTGTGTGTGTGTGTGTGTGTATATATATATATATATATGCAGATACACATATACATGTGTGTATATGCATGTGTGCATATATGCATGTGTGTGTGTGTGTGTGTATTTGTATATACAGCTCAAAAAAATAAAGGGAACACTCAAAGAACATATCCTAGATCAGAATGAAAGAAATACTGTATTCTCATTGAATAATCTGTTCTGTACAAAGCTGAATATGCACAACAGCATGTGAAATTGATTGTCCATCAGTGTTGCTTCCTAAATGGACAGTTTAATTTCACAGAACTTTGATTTACTTGGAGTTATATTGTGTTGTTTAAGTGTTCCCTTTATTTTTTTTGAGCATTGTGTGTGTGTGTGTGTGTGTGTGTGTGTGTGTGTGTGTAGGCCAAAATGGTGCCATCCTAGTCTCCCTTAATTTTAAAATTTCAGCAAAAAACATGTGATACATAAATATGTAACCCTTCCCTGGTGCAGAGCTGAAGGGATTGGATACTGTAGCCTAGAGGTTAATTCTCAAGTCCCAGTGAGGGTATGGCTAGCTGATGAGGCCAAAATAAGGCTGAAATAGATCTATCTTAGTCTCCCTTAATTTTCAAATTCAGCAAAAAAAAAAAAACATGTGACATATACAATATCTATTTCGGCCTTATTTTGGCCTCATCAGCTAGCCATAACCACTGGGACTTGGACCTGCAACCTTTGCCTTGTAAGGCAGAGAATTATCCGTATCCAATCCCTTCAGCTCTGGTTTGGTTAAATAAAAGTCTTTCTCAATGCCTCTTCGGGTGCAAAGTGTGCATGCAAAGACCATTTTTCTCCGTCTGGCTTTTTAATTTATTAAAACTCTTTCTTTTTTGGTACATAAACTTGGCTGAGCAAGGGAAAAAACAGGCCTTTTAAAATGCAAAACCCTGGTGGCAAGGGAAAGGGGAAGGAGACCAGAGCTTAAGCAAGGGCTGTTGGGGGGGGGGAGATATCTACCCGCCCCTTTTTGCTGCCTGTCCCTTGGAAACCCCGCCCCACTTCTGCTGCTGGCTCTACCCCACAATTGCTAAATCAGCTGGTTGGAAGAGAAGTTGTTGCACTTCACCTCCCCTTCCAAAAGGAGCAAGTACAGTACAACAAGTGCCCTAAAAATAGAGCAGCCCTCTACACCTTATGGTTATGTTTTGTGCTCAGCTATATTACGGTGACTAAAAATGCACACCCCGCAGAGCTGGTTGTGCCTGGGCCTTAGCATTGCAGAGCCTAACTGCACAAAACCAAGCCTCTGCCACTCTATTAAGCCTCCAGGAAGGGAAAAAAATATTTTAATTTAATTAATTTGACTTCTATGCCACCCAATCCCAATGGGACTCAGGGCAGCTTACAACAGTAAATAGTACATACAATAAACAAAGTCAAACAATTAGGAATAAGAACAGTAAAAGCCCTCAAAAACCCTAATGAACTAGCCAAACAAACCCACATACGTACAGAAACAGTTAACCAGTTAACCATAACCACTTTGAAAAGAAAGAAAGCCTACTCCATTTGAGGCAGGCTTAATTGACTTGGTGGTTAAAGGGATTCCCTCCTTCGCAAGCGGAACCAGAAATTAAACGGGCCATTTGAAGTCCGCAGTTCCCAAGGAACAAACAAGCAAACAAAAGCAAGAAGACTGGAGGGCACGGAAGGGAGGGAAATGAAGATGGGAAAGGCCTCTAATGAAGAACAGCTTGGCCCAGAAGGCATGCCCAGCGCTTCTAGGCTCCCAAAGTCATCTCACAACTTCGAGAAACAATTGGGAAATGGATCAGATGCTTTGTCCAAAAACAAACTAGATAGACAGACAGACAGACAGACAGACAGACTACACATAGATATACACATAGATATATCTGGTCACCTCACCTCAAGAAGGATATAATTGAACTGGAAAAGGTGCAAAAAAGGGGCAACAAGTATGATCAAGGAAATGGAGCCCCTCCCTTATGAATCCAGGTTGCAATGCCTTGGTCTCTTCAGCCTTGAAAGATGGCGTTTAAGGGGTGACTTGATTGAAGTGTATAAAATCATGCATGGGATAGAAAAGGTGGATAGATAAAAATTCTTTTCCCTATCACACAATGCTAGGACAAGGGGGCACTCTCCCTAAAGCTCATAGGTAAGAAAGCGAGGACAAATAAAGGGAAATATTTCTTCACCCAGAGGGTCCTTGGTTTATGGAATTAACTTCCAGAAGAGGTCGTGACAGCTGTCAGCCTGGATAGCTTCAAGGCAGGATTAGACAGATTCATGGATGTCAAGTGTATCGGTGGTAATTGAAATGGATGTCCAAGTGCCGCCTCTATGTTGGCTGAGGCAGGCAGGATTCCCTTGAGTACCATTTGTTGGGGGTCAAGGGAAAGGGAGGGTTTTGCCTTCTCTTTCTACTCAAGATCCCCACGGACAATTGGTGGGCCACTGTGTCACACAGAATGCTGGACTCGATGGGCTTTGGCCTGATTCAGCCAAAGTTATGTTCTTATATATATATATGCAGAGAATTGCCCTAAAATTGCAAGTTCCAGGTATAAATAAAGAGGCAGTAGCTATCACAATCTCAGGAACGAAACTACTAAAAAGTTACTAAGCTTTCGTCAATTTCTATTGACTTCATCAGAATGCATGGCCTTATTATGTGTGTATCACACACATACACAAGTACAGTACACACACACAGAGTTAGGTTTTGTTTCGATTCAGGCTGCCATAACATACGTTCTGTGGTTTTTCGTTAATATGCTTCCAGATTCTTTTATCAAGTCTTTTGTTCGCTGGTGGCTTTTAAAAGGGTCGTACGATAATTGATTAGCATCCTAACACAACTGTGTGCTCTCGCTACACTTAGCCACGACCTACAAGCCAGTATAAGGAGAACTTGTGGGTAAGTCCGTGAAACGAAAGGAGCACATTGTTGCAGTAGGGGTACCCAAGGGTTTGCAAATTCTACCAGCATTAAAATAACACTTCCGGTTGGTTCTGGAACCTGCATGCCATGTTCTCACACTGAGGATTTGTGACTTACCACCACTCCCAGAGAAATCAAGTTAACTGGAAGAACAATTCTATTCAGCAGGAGGCCTCTCAGCTTTGTCTTTCAGTGGAAACGGGTTTTTAAATTGGAGCATTTCCTGTTGCGGTGGCCGTTAATTAAGGGAACTGCCCCAGGCAAGAAGCATTTCATTCTGGGCATGCAAGCAGGAGAGATCTGCATTGGACTGGCCTGTGACTCACAAGGTTGTGTGGCAAGCTGAGACGATTCCATATTGATCAACAAGGTGGGTTTATCCTTTTGGGTAACCCGTTGGGTTACCAGTAGAGGCAGGCCCAAATCCACTCTGAAAGTTGCATAATGTCGTCAGCCAAAAGACATCAGGTGTACACAGGCCACAATGTCAACCCCACCTATATGATTCAATGACTCATCTTGTGCCTGAGGAGCACCCATTGTAGTGTGTCCCGCAAGGTTCAAAAGGATACTGTCTCTCTCACTGAACAAAACCCAACTCCTGATCAGGCCAATACCTTCGTCACACCAATTTCCAACTGCTGGAATTGTTAAGCATGGAAGAACATACTTTCTTCCAATAGGGGAGCCATTTAAGATGCAAAATCTTACTTCGAAATAGAATCTCAAAGCATCAAATCCAACCCGTTGCCCACCAGAGAAATAGCTACCTTAGAAGCCTGCTCAGTGACCCCTTTCACAATTACCCCTGTGATGAGAGACACTCCCCCCACCCCAGAAATAGCCAGACCTCATCTTCTCACACTGCATATTGTATCCTCATGATATGGTGCCTCTCATCAGCTGTTCTTCATAGCAGATGCCCCAACTCAAGCAGACAAAAACTAATATATCTTCCCCTTCGGTAATCCAGCCACTGGTACCATAGAAGCCGACTCAACAGCAGAATATAATCATCCCGTTTAGTCTCCCCAAAGCCTTCTTTTCCCCCCTTGAGAAACTGGGGATTTTATTCCCTGTATAGGATATCATTTCTCTTCTGGACAAAAAAAAAGAAACAAGAGGGCAAAGAGAAATAATCTTCACAGCAAGACTACCACGTCCTCTCTGTCCCAACATTTTTGATAGCCCTCCTCGTCCTTCTTCTTTCTCCTCTTCCTCCTCCATCACCACCACCGGCATCTCTAAGATTACTTAAAGCTCCAACAACGGGTAATCCCTCAAACCCAGCCTCTTGACTTCCTCCAGATCTGCCATGTGTTTTTCTAATTTTATCTATCCTTCTGAAAAAATTCACAATCTAGACTTAACATTTTGAGCAGCAGAGAAACATAAGCAATTGTTATTTTGGAATCTGGATGGGCCTTTGCTTTCACCTCTCGATTCTTTCTTCACTCCACCCAGCCAGATATAACTCCTTTTTCCCATCACTCAAAACATATTAAAGCAAAGAAATGAAGGCATTTTTTTCTTTTTGGCCCACAATTCCATCTCTGTTGCACCCCTACCTTCATCGTTAGTCGATTCCCACATCTTTCCTCCCATCCCCATCTCACTATCAGCAACTGCAAATGAAATTACCTCACAATTGCTGATTATGTCGAAGCCCCAGAGGTGAGTATTGTGGGGAGGAGGGAGAATCACAGTAATGTCTCCTGTGTCCCAACACCCTCACAATTCCTAAACTTATTCTCTCAGGCCAGATGGCTATAATTACAGGTCTTTCTCAACTGCGTGTCAGAAATAAACCTTAACTTCCTGCCAAGCGCAGCTTCTCTGCTTAAGACAACTCCAATTTAATATAGTAGCTGGGGAGGGGGAGGAGAAAGGGATGGAAGGAAAAAAGGAAGAAAAGAAGGGAAGGGGGGGAGAAAAGAAAAGGAAGAGGGAAGGGAGGGAGGAGAGGGAAAGAGAGGGAAGAAAGAGAGAAGGAGGAGGGAGGAGGAGGAAGAAAGGAAAGAGAGGGAAGGAAGGAAGGAAAGAAAAGGAAGGAAGAAGGAGGGGGTGAAGGAGAGGGAAGGAAGGAAGAAGGAAGAGAAGAAGAGGAGGAAAGAAAAGGAAGGAAGTGGAAGGAAGGTAGGTAGGTAGGAAGGAAAAGAAAGAGGAAAGAGGAAGCAAGGAAGGAAAGAGAAGCAAGGAAGGAAAGGAAAAGGAAGGAAGAAAGGAAGGAGAGGGAAGGAAGGAAGGAGATATGAGGGAGGGGATTTTCATAGTCTCCCCCCATAAAGGCAAGAGAGAGTGAGTCTCTCCTGGACTGCCAGGCCTATCAACCCAGTCAGAGAGGTCAAAGAGCAAAGAAAGGCGGGAGTTTGGACTGAAATCTTCCGCATGGCAAAGAAGGTGCTGCTCCCTTCCTTGTTGTCCTCATCCTCCGAAGTCTTCCCCTTTATTCCTTTCCCCATCCCCACCATCGACCCCGGGGGCACAGACTGCCCCACAGCCCCCTCCTCCCCTCCCCAAGAACCCCCAACTGTCAGGAACTCTCCTCCCTCCCCATTCCTTGGATAGAATCCGTTAACACACACACACACCGCGATTGCAGGGCTCGTGCAGCGGGACTCACCTGGCTGCTGGGGAGGATGGGGTTTGTAGTCCCTCCCCAAGAACCCCGAACTATCAGGAACTCCCCTCCATTGCTTGGACAGAAGCCGTTAACCCACCCCTCCCCGATTGCAGGGCTCGTGCAGCGGGACTCCCCGCCCCACCCGGCTGCTGGAGGATGGAGTTTATAGTCCCTCCACAAGAACCCCAAACTGTCAGGAACTCTCCCCCCACCCGATTCCTTGGATAGAAGCCGTTAACACACACACACCCGATTGCAGGGCTCGTGCAACGGGACTCCCCGCCCCACCTGGCTGCTGGGGAGGATGGGGCTTGTAGTCCCCGGATCGAACGGCCTCCGCTGCCCCCGCGGCAGGGAAGCGCCCCCTACTGGCAGAGGCGGCCTTTTCCCCTCACACCGTCCCCCCAGCCCGCCCGCGCGGCCCTGACAGCCTCGGCTTCCCCCCCGCCTCACCATGATGCCTCCTCCTCCGGTGGGGGCCGAGCCCTCCCTCAGCACCAGAAGCGGAAAGGCCGCTGACGGCGACGGCAGCGATCCCGAGGGGGGTCCCTCCGTCCGAGCTCTGAGCCAGGCCGCGGGCCGCCCTCCTCCGCCTCCTCCTCTCCTTTCCCTTTTTTTTTTCCCTTTTCCGCCACTTCCGCCGTTGCCTAGCAGTTGCACATCCGGGTCAGCCAGCGCGCGCGCGCGCCCCGCGCTGAGCCGGGCGGTAAGAGATGGAGATGGAGGAGCCCCGCCCATTGTTCCTCCCCCTCCACCTTTCCGAGACGAACCTTGAGCCAATCGGAGGGCCGCTCGCCGGGCATCGCCAAGTATGGAGCGGGAGGCTACGCCGCGCCTGCGCGCTCGGGGAGAAGGGGGAGGATTGAGGTGGGAGCTTGTGTGTGTGCGCGTCAGAGGATGGAAGAGACCATCTACATACGGAAGACGGGGTGGGGGAAAGTGTGAGGAGAAGAGATGAATTGGATTCCAAGCGTAACCACCCGCCCGCGCTCTCGCCTCTTCCAGAAGCGGGACTACAGTTCCCATGCGCCAGCCTATGCTTCTTGGGGCGCCTCATCTGCCAAAAAACTCAGAAAATTGATTTCTCCCTTCCAAGAAACTGTAGAGTGGTTTCTACCGCTTGAAGGCGGTGTAGACTTCGACTTCAAGAATTCCCTGGGGAATTCTGGGAGTTCACGCCACCTTCAAGTGGCCTAATTGCAGAAACCCAAATTTGGGGTACCACTATCCCAAATTCACCCTTTCCAGCTTTATTATTATTATTATTTTTATTATTATTTTTATTATTATTATTATTATTATTATTATTATTATTATTATTATTATTATTATTTAGATTTGTATGCCACCCCTCTCCAAAGACTCAGGGTGGCTGACAACAGTAATAAAAACAATATAGTAGTGGAACAAATCTAATATTAAAAAAGATATAAAACCCTGTCATTATTTTAAAAAAAACCAAACAGCACATTCATACCAAACATAAAACAAAGTATAAAAAAGCCTGGGGGAAAGGTGTCGCAACTCCCCCATGCCTGGCGGTATAAGTGAGTCTTGAATAATTTACGAAAGACAGGGAGGGTGGGGGCAGTTCTAATATCTGGGGGGAATTGGTTCCAGAGGGCCGGGGCTGCCACAGAGAAGGCTCTTCCCCTGGGGCCCGCCAAACGACATTGTTTAGTCGACAGGACTCGGAGAAGGCCAACTCTGTGGGACCTTATCGGTCGCTGGGATTCGTGCGGTAGCAGGCGGTTCCAGAGGTACTCTGGTCCAATGCCATCTCCTTTATGGAGACCCTACAGAAAATAGTGCTCCATTCTCCCGTTGCCTATCTTCGACTTTCTGTCCAGCTTCTATTTCACTCCTTCCTGGAGCTTCTGAGTTTTGTTATATTTGAATGTTCCTAATAGTCAGAATTCCCTGAGGTTCTTTCTGCAGGTGATCCTCAACTTACTTCGTTTACTGACCGTTCTCCTGCCCCTTATCTTCTTTGGTGAGCTCAACCTACCCCGTATTAACTGGACACTAAACAAATGCATTATGGAACCCATTCATACTACTCTATACAACACTGTCACCAATCTGGGACTCGACCAACTAGTAACAAGCAATACAGTGGTACCTCTACCTACAAACGCCTCTACTTACGAACTTTTCTAGATACAAACCGGGTGTTTGGCCTCTTCTCAAGAATCATTTTCCACTTACAAACTCCAGCCTCCAAAACTGTAACTGGAAAAGGCAGGGAGAAGCCTCCATGGGGCCTCTCTAGGAATCTCCTAGGAGGAAATAGGGCAGGAAAAGGCAGGGAGAAGCCTCTGTGGGGCCTCTCTAGGAATCTCCTTGGAGAAAACAGGGCCGGAAAAGATGGGGAGAAGCCTCCCTGTGGTTTTCCCAGTCGTACACATTATTTGCTTTTACATTGATTCCTATGAGAAAAATTGCTTCTTCTTACAAACGCTTCTACTTAAGAACCTGGTCATGGAACAAATTAAGTTTGTAAGCAGAGGTACCACTGTAGTAGACTCAACATCTGCCTAGACCTCATATTCTGCAACAGCAAAAGCGCAATTTATGGACTACAAATAAAAGAACCATTTTGCAACAGTGACCTCAGCATGATTAACTTCAGCTTCAACCCATGCCACTCCCAAGATTCACCCTAATAATGCAACATCCAAGTACATTTTTTTAAAAGCCAGCTATGAACTCATAGATGCCAATCTCCCAACTCTATTCTCTGACTGTAAAACTGCCGATGACCTCTACAACATATTCTTGCTTGAAGTCAAAAGAATTATCAGACTACATATACCACTAATAACTACCATAAGCAAGAAAAACAACCTACCCATCTCAATAAGAAAACTACAAACCCCAAAAAATCTCTCTGGCGGAAAAACATAAAAGGTCATGTAGCCAACTTCAAATGACCGTTATTCATTTTTAAACAACCATCGCAGCATTCACACGGGATCAAAATTCGGACGATGCTTGGCAACTGGGCCCATATTTATGACCACTACTGTGTCCCAAGATCATGTGATTCCTTTTGATGAATTTACTACAAGCCAAGTCAGTGGGAAGGCCGGATTCACTTAACGTCCAGGATGCTAACTTAACAACGGCAGTGATCTGCTTAACCAACGGTGGCAAGAAAGATGGTAAAATGGGACATTCACTGAACAAATACTTCACTTAACAGTATACAGGTCCTCAATGGAAGGCAGGCTGACAGCAATTGTTTTTTCTGCCGTTCTGATTATCCTCCGAAGTCTGTGTCAGTCCTGTTGGGTTGCAGAATCGAACCAGACAGTTATAGAGATGCAGATGACAGACTCAATGATTCCTCTGTAGAAGTAAATCAGCAGCGCCTTGGGCAGTTTGAGCTTTCTGAGTTGATTATGTTTTAGGAGATATGATAAAACCTAGAAATTTGAAGGTCTCTACTGTTGGTACTGTGTTGTGTAGTATTGTAAAAGGTTGTAGAATGGGAGGGTTTCTCCTAAAGTCTACCACCATTCCTACAGTTTTGAATGTGTTCAGTTCCAGATTGTTCCGGTCGCACCACGAGGCTAGTTATTCAACCTCCCATCTTTAGGCGGTTTCATCATTGTCTCGAATGAGGCCAATCACTGTTGCTGTCGCCTGTAAATGTCAGTAGTTTAACAGATGGATCGCTTGAGATGCAATCATTGGTATAGAGAAAGAAAAGAAGTGGTGAGAGCACACAGCCTTGGGTGGGGCTGTGTTAATTGTACAGGTATCTGGTGTGATTTTGCATAGCTTCACCTGATGCTTCCTGTCTGTTAGGAAGCAACAGAAGTGTTGGGCTCATTTGTGATCATAAGTTGAAGGCTGTCTGTATCTCCTTTGCTAAAAAATGCTACCTATTTTCTGAATTGCTGCAGTTCTTCCAGTTTCCTTCCCCTCCTTCCTATCCTCAGTCACCTCTTTGGCAAGTTGCTAATGGACATGATGAAAGAAATAGGATTCCTTCATACTCCTTTCCTTACATTTCAGCAATCATGTTAGAAGTACACCAGAGGCCTGGGGGCCGTGAATGTAACATCTTATCATGTTCAACTGCAACTGTTCTGTATATATGTTAATTTGATTGATACTTCATTATGGTTTATTATGGGTTTTACTGTTCTTATTACTAATTATTTGACTTGTTTATTGTATGTACTATTTACTGTTGTAAGCCAACCTGAGTCCCATTGGGATTGGGCGGCATAGAAGTTAAATAAATTGAGGGGTGGTGCAGCAGGTAGAGTGCTGTACTGCAGGCTACTGAAGCTGACTGTAGATCTGTAGGTCAGTGGTTCAGATCTCATCACCGGCTCAAGTTTGACTCAGCCTTCCATCCTTTCGAGGTGGGTAAAATGAGGACCTGGATTGTGGGGGCTATTGCAGGAAATTCACCGATTGGTTAAGATGCGGCTATTGGGAAAATAGCCGCGAAAGTTAAATAGTTGTCAGTTGGGAAAAGCCCGCCGTTTTAGAGAGTATAAATAGGGCAACGGATTAGCCGTTGCCCTGATTTTGGGAGATACTTTGCTGGTGAACGTTTCTGTCTTGGTTACTCAATAAATGCCTATTTGATTCAACCAACCTCTGGAGTCGTGATTTAACAGTGGTGACGAGGTCGAACTCCCGCAAATGCAACCATGAGCTCAGCCATGGCTCCACCACCGCCTTTCTTCAATTCTGACTCAGAATCTTGGACCTCATATATGTCCAAATTCAGAATTTTTCTCCAAGCAAGCAATCTGCACGATGCAGAGGACGAAAGGAAAAGAGACATATTCTTGAGCTACTGTGGACCAGCTATCTACAGCTTGGCTTCAGCTCTCGTTGACCCAGACACATTGGAAACCGTCGCATGGTCAACTCTACAAACCAAGCTCGCAGCACATTTCCAACCCACGACTCCCGTTCGAGTACACCGTCACCAATTCGCCCAGATGCGGCAATCAGAAGGGGAATCCACCAACGACTTCATCACCCGCCTCCGTGCCGTTCTCCTGAAATGCAGATTTAAGGATCCGGAGGAACAATTGGTTGACCGCCTCATCTTTGGGTTAACCAACATTACACTACAGAAGAAATACCTGGTGGACGAAGAAGCTTCCCTTCAAGAATCCTTAAAGCCGCAAAAGCTTCCGAGATATCTGAAACTTCTGTCGCTGAAATCAAGCGCACAACGCCTACCGTCCACCACATTCCAGACGACTCAGAATGGCCCAGCTGTCCAAACGATGACAAACATCTGGAATCCAGCATGCCAGAGGACGCCTGCCTCCAGATCTGCAGACCATTCGACCGCGACACCAAAGAGCCACCTCGCCAAGACAAGTGTGCCGGATGCAACGGAAGTCATCCACGCTACCGATGCCACTTCAAAGACGCCTACTGTCGCCGTTGCCAGCGTCGTGGACACATCGCAGAGGTTTGCCGCGCCGTGTGTCCCGTTTCAGCAAACCCACAAAACCCAAGACCTTTCTCTTCACCTAGAAATAGACGACCTCCATTTTCTCGCAACGCTTCCCGACCAGTCGACGACTCGCGCTCTTTCAAACAAAGAGGTAATTGCCCCTCTCCTGTCAACTTCAATTCTCCCCCCGCGGAGGACAAATTAATTGTTTCTCTTTTCCTAAACAATCTTCCCTGTGAAATGGAGTTGGACACGGGCTCGAGACATTCCATAATGCCTTGGCAAAAACTTATTCTCTATTTGCCCCGTGTAACAAAAGCCGATTTAAAACCTTGGGATGCGGGTTTGAGTGATTTTCAAGGTCGGAAAATTCCTGTGTTAGAAAGTTTAAATGTACCAATTGCATTTAAGGAATTTCTAGGTCTTTTACCTCTTATTGTGGTAGATGGTCCCAGACACACATTATTGGGACTTAAATGGCTACAACCTTTAGGCATCTCGATTTCAGGAGTTCATAATGTATGTGAAATGTATGACCCAAATAACTTATTGCGGGAATTTCCTGAAGTGTTTTCTAGTGAATTGGGCAAATATACAGGCAGCCCTATTTCTTTTAATTTAGATCCAAACATTTCTCCTATCGGTTTAAAACCCCGTAGAATTCCCATACCATTATTGCCAAAAGTAGACGAACAATTAGATAAGCTGATAGCTCAAGGCATATTGATTCCAATGGACCATGCCAAATGGGAAACACCTATAGTTACCCCCATCAAGCCAGACGGCTCTATTAGAATTTGCGCGGACTACAAGGCCACCATTAACAAAGCATTGCAACACAATGCTTGTCCAATACCAGTCGTGCAACAACTCCTGCACACTTTGGGAAACGGGTCCATCTTTGCGAAATTGGACCTCGCACAGGCTTATCAGCAGCTCCCCATCGATCAAAACACCGCAGAAGCCCAAACGATTGTCACTCATAGGGGCGCCTTTAAATGCTCTAGACTCCAATTTGGAGTTTCTACTGCCCCAGGGATCTTTCAAGGCCTCATGGAACGCATTTTAAACAACATTCCCGGGGTCGTCCCATATTTCGACGACGTATTAATTTCGGCCACATCAAAGTCTGAACTCTGGGACAGAATCAGGGCTGTTTTAACAAAATTTAAAGAGACAGGGCTCCATTTAAAGGCAGATAAATGTTCCTGGGCGGTTCCCAATGTTGAATTTTTGGGTTTTAACATAGATAAATTCGGCATTCACCCCACCAAAGATAAAGTTGAGGCAATTAAGAACGCCCCAACCCCCACTAACAAAACAGACTTGCAGGCTTTCCTTGGACTTCTTAACTTCTATTCCGTCTTTTTAAAACAGAAAGCGACGGTGGAAGAGCCGCTCCATAATCTTCTAAAGAAAGACACTGCCTGGATGTGGGGACCAAAAGAACGTGCCGCCTTTACTGCAGTAAAAAAATTATTTTCATCCAGTAGCGTTTTGGTTCAATACAATATCGCCATGCCCTTAACATTAACATGCGATGTGTCGCCGTTCGGCATAGGCGCCATTCTTAGCCATAATTTTCCAGACGGCACAGAAGCCCCAATTGCCTACTATTCTAAAACCCTTTCTTCGGCAGAAAGAAATTATTCCCAATTAGATAAAGAGGCACTTGCAGCTGTGGCTGGCGTCAAAAGATTCCATTATTACCTTTGTGCCCGTTCCTTTACCTTAATTACGGACCACAAGCCTCTCCTAGGCATCTTGGCGGGAAACAAACAAACTCCCGCCTTTTTATCCCCTCGCATGACTAGATGGGCTATTTTCCTAGCCGGTTACAATTATACTTTAATCCACAGGGGGGGGGGAAGGACATAGGAAACGCCGATGCACTGAGCAGGTGACCACAAAAAGAACTAGTCATTGACCCTGCTCAAGCCTCTAGCATTCTCCTAATCGAAACAAACAATCAATCACTTTTGACAGCATTAGACATAGCTGAACAAACACAGGTAGACCCAATTTTAAAAAACATTAAACAATGGGTATTAAAAGGTTGGCCAGATGAAAAACCACCAGAGGAATTCCAGCCATTTAAAAACAGACAACTTGAACTTAGTGTGTTAAAGGAATGTATTTTATGGGGGGACAGAGTAGTAATTCCGAAGGCATTACAAAAACGAGCTCTACAACTGTTACATGTAGGACACCCAGGAATAGTTAAAATGAAAACACTAGCCAGAAGTCATCTCTGGTGGCCTGGATTGGACAAAGACATAGAGTTGTGGGTGGGTGATTGTGTACCCTGCCAGAAATCAAGGCCCAATCCACCAAAGACCACACCACCAGAGTGGCCAACACCAAGAGGGCCCTGGTCTAGAATACATATTGACTTTGCAGGACCAATCAGGGGCCAATCCTTTCTACTAGTAGTAGATGCATATTCTAAATGGTTGGAAATTGAACTGATGGCATCTACTACTACCAGTGCAACCATAAAAGCCTTAAGGAAAATGTTTGCCACACATGGCATCCCGGACATTGTGGTTTCTGATAACAGGCCTCAATTGACAGCCCGACAAATGGAGCTATTTTTTGCAGACCAAGGCATAAAACATGTGCTCCCCCCCCCTCATTTTCCTCAAGCTAATGGACAAGCAGAACGAATGGTTACATCAACAAAGGAGGCATTGAACAAGGCACCACTAGGAGATTGGCAACAACAAATTGATGAATTTCTAACCGTTCAACACATAACACCATCAGCTTCAACACACAAAAGCCCAGCAGAATTGTTAATGGGCAGAAACATTCGCTCCAAACTAGACCGTATTCACCCAAATTACCAAAATGAACAAAAATAAATCAAAATACAAACTGAAAGACAATTTATCAACGGGGACTTTGTTTATGCAAAAGACTATGACTCAAATGACAAATGGAAAGAAGGAATAGTAGTGGAAAAAATGGGTTCAAAAATATATTTAATATTATTAACAGATGTGCGTAGTTGGCACCGTCATATTGACCAACTACGCAAACAAATTAAAGCTAACATAAACATTTTACCCACTGTAGAAAAATAAACAGAAAGCTTACCCGAACCAGTTCAGGACTCCAGCGATGGCTACCTGTTGCCCCTGGAGGCCGGCGGAGATCCGATTGCAACATCGCAGACAGGCCCGTCAGAAACTAGCCTTAGCGGAGCAGTAACAACGCCGGCCGTCCAGGCAGGCAGCTCCCAAGAAAATGAACTGCGCAGGTCTCAAAGAACTGTGAAGCCACCAATCCGGTTGCAGGACTACGTCACGTGGATAAATACGTAGTCAGTAGTCTTTGCTAAAAAGGGAGGGGTGTTGTGTTTGTTTAAAATATTGCAGGAAATTCACCGATTGGTTAAGACGTGGCTATTGGGAAAATAGCCGCGAAAGTTAAATAGTTGTCAGTTGGGAAAAGCCCGCCGTTTTAGAGAGTATAAATAGGGCAACGGATTAGCCGTTGCCCTGATTTTGGGAGATACTTTGCTGGTGAACGTTTCTGTCTTGGTTACTCAATAAATGCCTGTTTGATTCAACCAACCTCTGGAGTCGTGATTTAACAGGGGCAATATGCTGGCTCTGTTAAAAAGTGCTATTGCTAACATGTTGTAACCCGCCCTGAGTCTTAAGGAGAAGGGCGGCATAAAAATTGAATAAATAAAATAAATAAATAAATTAATTAATTAATTAATTCATACCCAACCAGGAAAACGCAGGGTGTTTGGGGTTAACTGACCGCAATAAGGAGGTTGGGCACCTTGTAAAAGCCTCTTCTCAAAAATGCAATGACCTGTGTTCAGAATGTACTTCAGAGGTCTGACAATCTCAGAAAGAATGATCAGTGGCATTGAATTAAAAAGTTGCCAAAATATTTAAATGGAATGTGTTTTACTTTGAGTCAAACGCTAGTTTGTGCTCCTAAACCGTACATTTTCTTCAAACTACATACAGTGGTACCACTACTTACAAACTTAATTCGTTCCGTGACCAAGTTATTAAGTAGACAAGTTTGTAAGAAGAAGCAATTTTTCCCATAGGAATCAATGTAAAAACAAATAATGTGTGCGATTAGGGAAACCACGGGAAGGGTGGAGGTCCTGTTTCCTCCCAGGAGATTCTTAGAGAAGCCCCATGGAAGCTTCTCCCCGCCTTTTTCGGCCCTGTTTCCTCCCAGGAGATTCCTAAAGAGGCCCCACAGAGACTTCTCCCTGCCTTTTCCGGTTACAGTTTCAGAGGCTCAGGTTTGTAAGTGGAAAATGCTTCTTGAGAAGAAGCAAAAAAATCTTGAACCCCCAGTTCTTATCTAGAAAAGTTTGTAAGTAGAGGTGTTTGTAGGTAGAGGTATACTGTGCTGCTTTTTAGCATAAATAAGTTTCATTATGTGGCTTTCAAGTGAATAAACCATTGGGAACATTAAAAAAAATTAACACTGTGTATTAGTAAATGCAACAAATCTCCAGGACCTTTCCTTGTAGGGCAATTAGGAATAGGACGGAACAGAAGGGAAAGAAACAAGTTCATGGGTTCATCTCCAAAGGGATGCTTTATATAGTGTGTCGTGTGAATCCAAGCAAACGATGCTTATCCAGCAATTCTTGGCTAAAGGAAACACGGGATTGTTGCAATGTGCACAGGCTGCCTACATAAGCCATCGGAACGCGTTTGCAGGCATATGCTTTGAATCCTCTCTAGGCAAGGCTTTGAGCCCGCCCTCCGCTCAACCCAGCAAAATGTAATCCTTTTAAACACAGCCTTTTCTATAAACAGTTACAGACAAGCAGCTGGTCCTTATTTCAAACTACCTTCCCTCAGGCAGAGAGTACAAACATTTTTTGGTCGGTGAGCTTAATGCAAATATTTGGGGTAAAGGGAGAAGAAAAAAGGCACAACTGAAACGCAGCTGTTTGGTCCTTTTGATATATATATAGTGAATCAACCCGCCCATTACTTGTCTCTCCATGAGTAACAGAACTTGCCGTGAACTACAGATTTGTGGGGGATAATGAGTTAAGAAAGAAGTACTAAAGGGATGAGTTATCCTTTAAAAAAAACATGCATATGTTTCTGAATTAAAATCGCATTTGACCGTGACTAAACTGAGCTCTTATGCTGTGTTGATGTCCAAATTCACGTTCAAATTGTGCTCTTTGGCAGGTTAGGTTCCATTCTTGCTTTGCAATGAATTGTTTCAAGCATCGCACAACATCTTACCTGCTAGGTGAGCTTAAAATAAATAAATAAATAAATAAATACTTTTTTAATAAAACAGAGCTTAAAAGAAACTTTCAATTATGTGCACTGAACGTGTCCAGAAGTATGTATAAACAGAAAAAGAGCAATTGTGTGCCACAGTCCCAAAGCACCCAAAAAAGGTTAGTTTGACAGCTGGACGCATTTATAAAGCCACCTGAATATGTCTTTAATCAAGGGCATTTGGGATGACATTGTCAGTGAGTGTGTGCCCTTTGCTAAGGCTTAGCTAAAGGATTGCTTCCTTTCTTTCAAAAACAGCAAAAAGCACTTAACAGAGGAACAGGAAAGTTTTGGGTTCTTTTTAGGATTTTCAAAGCTTGTCAGGTATGCACCACATCATAGAAACATAGAAGATTGACGGCAGAAAAAGACTTCATGGTCCATCTAGTCTGCCCTTATACTATTTCCTGTATTTTATCTTAGGATGGATATATGTTTATCCCAGGCATGTTTAAATCCAGTTACTGTGGATTGACCACCCATGTCTGCTGGAAGTTTGTTCCAAGCACCTATTACATCTTTCTTGATTTACCCACCACCCTACCCACCAAAAACTCTTATGAATGGTTCAACCAGTGAAGCGAACAAAAGGGAAAAAAATAGAATGGCACAAAGTTTATAGGACATTTCTCATGGATATCATGGCCATTTCAGGAGACTTTTATATGGTGCATCGCATATCAAGGAGGCATTTGAGTTATATACTGTTAAAAAAAAATAAAGGGAACACTTAAACAACATAATATAACTCCAAGTAAATCAAACTTCTGTGAAATCAAACTGTCTACTTAGGAAGCAACACTGATTGACAATCAATTTCACATGTTGTCAGCACATTCAACTTTGTCCTTCAGGATTGGGCGGCAAAGACGTCGAATGAATAAATAAATAAAGTATTAAATGAGAATATTTCATCCATTCAGATCTAGGATGTGTTCTTTGAGTGTTCCCTTTATTTTTTTGAGCAGTATGTTATTTTGTACAAGTTTGTATAAATGAAATCAAAGGAGGAAGTAGAGGGGAAAGCAGTGACGGAAAAGATACTTGGTGTTTTGGGAAAAGTAGCTACCTTTTGTTGGAAGAAACCTCCATCTGGGTTCAGTTCCAAGTGGGAAGAAAGACCCTGGAAACATGGAAGCTTAGAAAGATGGTTTAATAGTGGACAGGACCACATGGTTTTGAGGTCCTGGGCAAAACAAAAAAGGCATGCGAGTGAGAGATTGATAGAATTATTCGCTCTTTTGGACTTTGAGCTTGATTCTGATCGGTTGTCAGACACCCATGGAGCTATGCAGGGGTAACCTTGTAGATTGTCTTTTGAGTCCCAGGCTTGGTTGACTCTTGCTGAGTAATGAAAGTGCTTTGGACAATTCCTACTATGGCTCTGTCTGACTTCCTACACTTTAGTCAGTTTAAATTGCAATGCTGTGAATAACACTGTACATTTCTTAGAGTACATTTCAACCGTTGGAAAAGCCCCATGCAGCCCCATGCAGAAAAGCCCCATGCATAGAGTCTAAGGCTTAATATGTAGCTGCAAATCCAACAGATATTGCTCTCTCCAGCAACTTACTAAGTTGCTTTTGTAATTTTCTTATTGAGATAAGTAAGGTTTTGGGGTTTTTTGCTTATGGTTGTTATTAGTGGTGTCTGAATAGTCAAACATCTGGCAACTCCAAATCTCAACCAACAAATGCTCTGTCCTACACATTGGTAAAAAGAATCAGAACATCAAATACAAGCTAAATAAACAAGACCTCACAGACAACCCTCACTCTGTAAAAGACCTTGGAATACTCGTATAAAATGATCTAAGTGCCAAATCCCACTGCAACAACATCGCCAAAAAGGCTTCAAGAGTTGTTAACTTAATCCTACATAGTTTCTGCTCCAGCAATCTTGCACTACTAACCAGAGCATACAAAACTTTCACCAGACCAATCCTTGAATACAGCTCATCACTCTGGAACCCACACCGCATTTCGGACATAAACACTCTAGAAAATGTCCAGAGATACTTTACCAAAACAGCTCTTCATTCCTCCACTCGCGAGCAAATACCCTACGAAACTAGACTTACAATCCTAGGTGAAGGAAGAATCCATTGTGTATAAAATAATTTAAGTTTTATTTTAAGAATATCAGTGTTTGCTGTCTGTCTGTAGTTAACAAGATTAGGATTTCCTGTTTTTCCTTATCTTGTGACTGTCACTTTGGGATCTGTTTTTAACAAGATAAATGTTTGCTGTTTAATAAGATAAATGTTTGCTGTTTACCCAATAAACTATTCATCTCCGTGAGAGGGAGGCAGGATGTAGACCATATTTGGGCAAGGAATTCTGTGTACCCCTATGATAAGTTGAGGAATTCTATGTACCTTTGTGATTTGTAAAAACCTATATAACCTGCTCTTTAGCTTCTGTACAAGTGTCTCTTCCCTTGGGAAGAGTACCCGCTTTGCAAACCGTTTTTGATATACCCAGAGAGAATAAACATTTCTGTTCTCTTTGTCCAAACGTCTCGTGTGAACTTTTTCATAAAATTTCAGCGCACAACTTGGGGGCTCGTCCGGGATTCCATCCTGTTGACTGTCCAGGGAGGAACGTCTTTAGGTACACCCTGTCCCATTTGGACAGAAGACGAACCTCCATGGATAGGCAATTGGCTCTGGTAGACCCGTAAAATTGGCTAAACGAGATCACTAGGACAAGGAGACAGAAAGAGGAAGAGACAAAGAGAAATAATAGAAGGCCCCTCGAGGACCGGGCAACCCTGTGCACAGGTCTGGTAAGTACCTGTAATTTGCTATGGCATTTTACAACTAAGGGACTACTTACTCAGACGGTTATTGGGCGGGTAGGCTAGGTTGTTTGAAGACTATTGAGTGTGTGTGGTGAGACGTCCTTTTGAGGGGTCCTATTAGAGGATCTGCAGGACGATGTGAGAGTTGACTCCTGATTTGCGGTTCCATCCTCCCGCGAGGGAATTGGCCAGAAAAGGAGGCACGAAAGTTGGTGAAGTGTGAATTGAAAGTCTCAATAGTGCAAAACTCCAACAGGGAAATCCTAGTGGGAAAACTACCATTAACGTCTAAGGGCAAGATAATTCTTGGAAAGGTGGGCTAGGTAGCTTGGAGACTAAAAGTACTCCAATCTCCTAGTGGTAAAACTGCCTCGGGCTAGCTAGGTAGCTTGGAGACTAAAAGAGACTTCAATCTCCTAGTGGGAAAACTGCCTTAAAAATCCAAGATCAAGAAGTAAAGAAAATAATGGGAAATAAAGAGTCTGCAGACATAAAGAGAAAAAGAGAGAGAGAGAAAGAAAAGAGCCTGGTTCAGACTCTGAACCTGAAGAGAAAGAGTTGTTAAAACTTTTATTTAAGGAAGTAAAAGAGTTAAAGGGGCAGATAGCCCAGAGTTAAAGAGTTAAAGAGCTGTGTAGTAACAAAAGGAGGAAAGTTAGATTTTGAAAATGCCTGGAAATTGATTTAGAGCCTCCAACTACTATGCAGATTTCAGGAGAATGGAAATTCCCCAAAACATGAAGTTTACTCCAAGTAAGAAAAGAGGCTGAGTGATTAATAGGGGATTTAACATAATAAGGATGTGTAGAATTGGATTGATTGTGATATGTTTGACTGGCCGGCAAATGAATGATGTGTGTGTTTGTGTGTAGAATGGAACTCATTAGCTTATGAAAAAGCTCCCTGGAATAATTGTAGATTTATTTCTATGAAATGGAATTTTGATATGAAAATGATGTATACAAGCAGTAAGAAAAAGTTGGTGTGAATGCATTTTTGATTCTTTAAAACAGTAAGCTGTAACGAAATGTACCAGTATGTTATTTTCTAAAGCTAGAAGGAGAAAAAAAAATTGTTGAGAGAATGATGGGTGGAGAAAAGTATTACATTTCTGTGTAAATATATATATATGTAACATTTTCCTTGTCAAGGATTCTTTTGCCTTGAAGGAGTAAGAGAGAGAAAGGATAGCCCCCCCTTTCAGTGTAGCTGCTCGCTTTTAACAGTTCCCCCCCCTCACTCCCCCTTCTCCTTGCTTGAGAAAGGAGGGGTCAATGGGCACTTATTCATAAAGCCTTTCACTGTTTGGATTTGATTTTTTTTTAAAGATAATTTGAGGTTTTTAAAAGAATTTTAATTAAACAAACACACACACACACACATATATATATGGAAAAGATTTTGATGTTTTAATCTATGAGAATTTGCTTCCATTTGAATGGAAGTTGAATCTGATTCATTTTACTAAAAGCAAAGCATTGATTCTAAAGTTTGCCCCAAATATATTTCAGAGCATTTATGTCTCTGTGTGGGACACATTGATTAATAATAATAATAATAATAATAATAATAATAATAATAATAATAATTAGAAGACAGGGTGCTCCACTTTAGGGCTTTTTTTTTTTGTTAACAGCACAAGTTGTTGCCCTTCAGAAATTGTTACAGAACTGATTTAAATATTTTCAGTGTTACTGAAAGAAAGCATAAAATTAATTGTTGGAGGAGCTGTGGTAGTTAGCACCTCTCTTTTTGGTCTTGAACCAAAAAGCCAGTAGAGGGATTGAAAGAGTTTGAAATATGGATTGAAAGAGTTTGAAATATGAGAGAATACTTATGGAGCAAATGATTAGTGTTAGCAACTGATGTTAACTTGAATCCAGCTTAGTTTTTAAGAGGAGATTTAGAAGAAGAAGCAAATAAAATTAATGAGATGAAGTAATTAAATTACAGACCAGAGTTAGATCTGACTTGATGGATGTGTCCTTGAGAAAAGGAAGAGAAGGAGAGGTTTTGTTTAAGCCAATTAGAAAGATGTTGGAATGTAAGAGACGGGGCAGAGGATGATTTAAACAGTAAAGAAGGATTCTGAAGTTTAGTGGAAGAGAAAGGAGAGGTTTTGTTTCCCGAGGCAGGGACAGAGGCAGAGGCAGGGACCAAGATAGAAGATGGGGATTTGGAAGTGGACAAGGAGAAAGGATGCTTGGAATGTGATAGATGGATCTTCAAGATTAGTGGAAGGACATTGTTGCAATGGATATGCCATTATTAGGATAATAGGATAATATGAGAGAAGAACAGGGATGGTAGGCACAATAGTGTGCTTTTGCATGCCCCTTACAGATCTCTTAGAAAAGGGGAGATATCAACAGTAGATAATTTAAGGTTGAAGATTTTGGGGTTAGGGGAAGAAACAACAGAGTCAGGTAGTGAGCTCCAGGCATTGATCACTCTGTTGCTGAAGTCATATTTTCTGCAATCAAGTTTGGAGCGATTTACATTTAGTTTGTATCTATTATTGTGTTGTTGTTGTTGTTGAAGGTGAAGTCACTAATAGGAAGGACGTTATGGTGTATGATCTTATGAACAACAGTTAAATCAGTTGTTCGGAGGAGACGTAGTTGTAGATTGTCTAAGCGTAGTATTTGAAGTTTGGAGGAGTAAGGTAGTTTGTTTCGAGAGGAGGAGTGAAGGACTCTTCTTGTGAAGTACTGTATTTCTGGACTGTCTCAATTGTGTCAATATCAGTTATGCAATGTGGATTCCATACAGGTGAGCTATATTCGTGTATTGGTCTGATGAATGTTTTGTAAGCTCTGGTTAATAGTTCAGTGTTTCTGGAGAAGAAGCTATGTAAAGTTAGGTTTGTAACTCTTAATGCCTTTTTTTTAAGCAATGTTGTTACAGTGAGCTCTGGCAGATAGGTCATTGGATATGAGTACTCCAAGGTCTTTGACAGGGTGAGGGTTAGCTATGAGTTCATTATTTCCAAGTATGTATTTAGTATTTTGATTCTGTAAGACAGAGCATTTGTTGGTTGAGATTTGAAGTTGCCAGTTGTTACACCATTCAGCTAAATGATCAAAGTCACTGTCCTTATTGGAATTGTGTAGGTTGGGCCACATGGAATACTAACCCTGGAGCCAGTGGATACCTTACCAAAGTAAATGTGCAAAGTAATTGTGAGAACAATAAGTGTAATTTTGTTAATTTTACCATAAATAATCCACAAGAGTTTATAAGTAAATGGGGAAGCCAACATGGAATAAGAATATATGGATCTGGGATTGACACTGGAGGTTTATTTTATTTAAAAATTAGTAAGTTAGTAGAAGAAGGAAACCCATTAAGTAAGACCTTCTTCTCAGACTTTTGGGAAAAGATTGATAAACCTTTTAAGTACCAGAGGGAGCCAGAAATTTGTTCTTAACATTTGCCAAAATTATTGCTCAGACATTAAATGTGTCCAATTGTTATGTGTGTGGGGGAACAAATGTAGGGGACCAATGGCCCTTAGAAGCAGTAGAATGGAATACTGTATAAGCATAGCATATGAGCAGAAAGTTAATGGATGCTACAAAATCCGATTGTGATTAGATGGTGTGTAAATAGAATAAATCTCCATGCCCCTAATATTGGATATGTCCCTTGTGAAATAATGATAGTTTTAAATATTACTGCTCGAACCAATAAGACTGTGCCTGAGAATATTACCATGCCTGAGAATAATCTATGGACTAATGATGTTACCACGTCTTATTTCCTTAATTAGAAGTTTTGTCCAGAGTTCCATTGAAAGTATTGTATCCGGTCAATAATCAATTAAAACTATAATGGTAATGAAAAAGATTGGGGACGAGTTGAAATTACTGGAGAATGAACAGCAAACTATTCAGGAAGAGAAAATGAATAATGAAGAAAAAAGCAAGTTGTTAGAAATAAAACAAAATCTTAAAAAGCTTTGTATTAAAACAAAGAAGAGAAATGAAGGAATTGAAGGAAGAATCCATTGTGTATAAAATAATTTAAGTTTTATTTTAAGAATATCAGTATTTGCTGTCTGTCTGTAGTTAACAAGATTAGGATTTCCTGTTTTTCCTTATCTTGTGACTGTCACTTTGGGATCTATTTTTAACAAGATAAATGTTTGCTGTTTAATAAGATAAATGTTTGCTGTTTACCCAATAAACTATTCATCTCCGGGAGAGGGAGGCAGGATGTAGACCATATTTGGGCAAGGAATTCTGTGTACCCCTATGATAAGTTGAGGAATTCTATGTACCTTTGTGATTTGTAAAAACCTATATAACCTGCTCTTTAGCTTCTGTACAAGTGTCTCTTCCCTTGGGAAGAGTACCCGCTTTGCAAACCGTTTTTGATATACCCAGAGAGAATAAACATTTCTGTTCTCTTTGTCCAAACGTCTCGTGTGAACTTTTTCATAAAATTTCAGCGCACACTAGGTTTAGAAAGCTTAGAACTACGTCACCTTAAACACGATCTAAGCATAGCCCATAAAATCAAATCCTACAACGTGCTTCCTGTCAACAACTACTTCAGCTTCAACAACACACAAGCAAATAAGAGATACAAACGTAATGTAAACTGCTCCAATTTTGACTGCAGGAAATACAATTTTAGTAACTGAGTAGTTGATGCATTGAACTCACTACCTGACTCTGTAGTATCATCTCTTAACCCCCGAAACTTTATCCTTAGACTATCCACTGTTGACCTCTCCCGATTCCTAAGAGGTCAGTAATGGGTGTGCATAAGTGCACCAGTGTGCCTTCCATCCCCTGTCCTAATGTTTCTTTTATTTTTTCCTAGTACCATGCATATGAATATTATTATATCTAATGTTTCTTCTTATTATTTTTCTTATTACTAGTGCCATGTATATGAATATTATTATATCTTTACATATCTCCAATATGTACTTGACAAAACAAATAAACAAAATAAAATAAATAAACTTAGGGCTCACAGGGAAGGAAAGAAGGAAGGCAAGACTATTATCTATGAAGATTCCCTTTTGCTCTTTCTGCCTAGCCCTTGTTGAATTTCTCCCATCCTTCTTTAAGTCCATTTAAGCCAGCCAAAAATCTTTTATGTAATTCAGGCTCACATTATGAAAAGTGCTTGTAAAACTGGAGTAATGTAGGGCATCCTATAATATCTACAATTACATTGGATGAGTTTTGACTGCTGGTATATCCCTATCAACACAAGGAGGCCCAAAACCTTCTGACCTTTCCTTTCTCCATTAACTTTATCCCAAGGGGTAGGAAATGCAATCAGGGTTCTTAATGGGGAAATGCTTCCAACTCCTGGATGAAAAAGACAAAGAGAAAAATTACTTTTTAATGAAAGCAAAAAATGGAGAGAGAGAAAACCCAGACCTTGGAAACCATCTGATGGGAATTTTTTCTCTCAAATAAAAGTTGATACGCTGGAGAATTTACCTCTCCCCACTATTAAAGTCAAGGTAAGTTCAGGGAAATATAATCCATTTCTCATAGTTACGCCAACATGATAGCTTTCCACCTTGTTCTGTCAAGTAATCAGAAAGAAAAATTTGCAATTCTGGCTGGTTGTTTTTGGGTGGGTTTTTTCCCCCCCACAGCAAGCAACCTGATCTGTTGAAAACTGTGGCGTGTTCTCTTTTGTAGTAAGGAGAATTTTTCCTGTTTATAAGTATAATTTTCCCGATTTGCCCGATGATAATACACAACGAAAGGGGTATGTGGAGTTAACAGTTTTATTAACATTACTTGCTCTCAAACGTGTGTGGTCTTACGCACATTGGTGCTTTTGGAAAAAAAGAAAATTAAATTAACCTTCAAATATGCTTTGTCCTAAAAGCTGAAAGCTGGCAGTAATTAGATCTAAGAATGGTGAAACATCTTTTCTGAGTTATTGGACAACTGTGGGCACTTTTTACTTACTCAAGTTACTTTCATTCCCACCCTCACACTATGCTTCAGTGTTTTTCTTGTTGAGAAAGAATTCATTCATATCATATTAAGTTAGGCCTAAATTTGGGGGTGCGCTCCCCCCCATCGCTATCCTTATTTGTCCTAAAATCACAATTTTCAAACTCAGCCAATGGTGGTTTGCCAGAAACCCCGTGGTTTCATTTATATCAGTGCTTCTCAAATACTAGTCAGGTGTTCCCCCCGGGAGGGGCATGGAGCAATGCCAGGGAGTTGCATGTGACCCCAGGGAACATGTGTGGTCTCTCTCAATCGATTCCTCCGGATGGGGAGTGTTTTCCCAGTTGCACGCTGCTACGAACCCGGAGGAGAAGGCGGCAGGCAGGGCCGAGCGGGCGCATGGGTTGTTATTCTCGGTGGGCACCAGAGTAGCCATGAATTGCGTGGCGAACATGCTGCTGGACCAGGAGGAGCATGCACTGAAGCCAGGCGAAAGCTTCAAACGGCACCCTAAAACCTCCTTCCATACCATTCCAATACACAATAACACATAACATATAATAACATCTTTCAGCTGTGGCGAGGGGGGCGTTTGCCCAGATCCGCCTGGTGCACCAGTTGCGGCCCTATCTGGACCGGGACTCATTGCTCACAGTCACTCATGCCCTCATCACCATGAGACTCGACTACTGTAACGCTCTCTACATGGGGCTACCTTTGAAGAGTGTTTGGAAACTTCAGATCGTGCAGAATGCAGCTGCGAGAGCTATCATGGGCTTTCATAAATATGCCCATGTCACACCAACACTCCGCAGTCTGCATTGGTTGCCGATCGGTTTCCGGTCACAATTCAAAGTGTTGGTTATGACCTATAAAGCCCTTCATGGCATCGGATATCTCCGGGACCGTCTTCTGCCGCAAGAATCCCAATGACCGATTAGGTCCCACAGAGTTGGCCTTCTCTGGGTCCCGTCGACTAAACAATGTCGTTTGGCGGGACTCAGGGGAAGAGCCTTCTCTGTGGTGGCCCCGACCCTCTGGAACCAACCACCCCGGATATCAGGGTTGCCCCCACCCTCCTTGCCTTTTGTAAGCTCCTTAAAACCCACCTCTGTCATCAGGCATGGGGGAATTGAGATATTCCCTTTCCCCTAGGCTTATAAAATTTATGCATGGTATGTCTGTTTGTATGATTGGTCTCTTAAATTGGGGTTTTTAAAATTACTTTTTATATTAGATTTGTTATATTTGTCTTTTTTACTGCTGTTAGCCACCCCGAGTCTGCGGAGAGGGGCGGCATACAAATCTAATAAATAAATAAATACACAATGAAGGTAATAGAGGATACCCTTGAGGAAATAGAATTAGAGAAAGAAGAGAGAATATAGGATAAATCGATGAGAGAATAAAGATATAGGGATAGAAGAGAAGATATGTGGGATACAGGAGAGACTATAGGATAGGGGTCAGAAGGCATACTAGTGCACTTATGCACGCCCCTTACTGACCTCTTAGGAATCTGGAAAGGTCAACCATGGACAGTCTAAGGGTAAAATGTTGGGGGTTAGGGAATGATACAACTCTATTACTAAAGTCCTAGTTTTTAAAGTCAAGTTTGGAGCGATTAATATTGAGCTTGAATCTGTTATGTGCTCTTGTGTGTTGTGGTTGAAGCTGAAGTAGTCATTGACAGACAAGACATTGCAGCATATAATCTTGTGGGCAATACTTAGATCATACTTAGACCTTAGTATGAGCCTCAATTACTTTTAAAATAGGAAATAATTAAATAGTATGTTTTTACCCATAAACGCTTTAATCGTTTTAATCATTATCTAGAACTGAACTTTTCTAGCAATGAAAGACAATTGAGCTACTTGCCTAATCTGTTATCATACTGAAGCTGGTGGGTTCAGGACAAAACCTTAAAATGTTACTGTGCTCCTCAACAAATCATGCTGTCCGTCACTTGTCCTTTTTGTGGCTATTCAAATAATGTGACTTCATCAACTGAAAAAGAGTCCAAGTACCTATTTGAAGAATTATCTTGGTCATAAGCCACTCCCAGTCACAATTGTCAAGCCACTCCCACCTGGTCGACAAGCTACTCCTACCCAGTCACATGACTAAGCCACACCCACACAATAAGCCACACCCACAGTGTGGTAGTAATTTTTTTTGCAGCCCTTCACTGCTTGCAGCTTATATTAAGTAAAATAATAACACAAACATTTCACTGGGCCCAGATGGGAGAGTTGGGGGCACGCAAAATGTTTAGTTCTTTGGGGGCGGGGGGGGGTGTTAACAGAAAATAATTGAGAAGCATTGATTTAGCTGAAAATGGGAAATGGGTGTTCAACACCCAGAGCAGCGTGTATCTCAACCTCAGCCACATTAAGCTGGGTGGACTTCAACTCCCAGAATTCCCCAGACATGATTTTAAAACTCCCAGAATTAATGCTGGCTGAGGAATTCTGGGAGTTGAAGTCCACCCAGCTGATTGAAGAACAGCACACACACATCCCACCCAAAAGGCGAGAATTTATTCCTGCCTATTTTTCACACATTCATCATGCCACCACTAAAATCGGGAAGGAGGATTACAGAAAGAGGATACAATAACATAAATCAATAAAATAATCAAAAGCTCAAGGATGACTTGCAGCTCCCCAAAGAAGGGGATGCCAATGGATTACCCCCGTATTAGTCCGGTCCTGCTGGCCTTTCGGGCCTACTTTGCCCAAGGTCAAAATTGGCACCAGGTTGCCAGGGTTACCCTTGGTTGCCCTTGGCAACAGGCGGGGAAAAAGGAAAACCAAAAGAGCTCCCTTTTTTAAAAAAATCCCTCCTCCTCCCTTTTTTCAAGCTCTCGCGAGAGCTGCTAAGTTTGCGGAGGAGCGGAGGCAGCTCTCGCGAAAATTTCCGCCCGGGGAAGGCGGGAGGAGGCTTTGATTGGCAAGCGGAGGCGGGTAGCGGCCAAGATGGCGTCGGAGGGTGATCTAGGAAGGAAATGGGACCGTTGCCTGGCTGACTCCGCCGTCAAGCTGGGTGAGTAGGCAGGGGTGGGGGGATGCTTTTCGCGAGGAAGGGGCATCGGGTGGGGGGAAGGGCTGGTCTTGATCCAGCGGGCTTGATCCCTTTCTCCCAGGTTTTGCAATGGGGCAGCCCCAGCCAAGCACCCTCCCCTTGGCTTGCATTGCATTTTGTGAAGTCCTCGACTTACGACCCGTTTAAATTAAAAAAACCTGCAAAAGCCCTGGAATGGGGGGGGGGGGATAAGGCTGCACCTCAATTGGCCCCAGGAGGCTGCCCAGGATGGGCTTCCCACGTGGGAAATGGGGCTGCTCAGCATCTCCTTATGGGTATGTGTGTGTGTGGAGATCCCCAGATTGAGCCCTTGCAAAGCTTCTTTCTGCCCTTCTTCCATTTGGACGACAGAGCTACACTTGTGGCACCCTCTCCCAAAAGAGCCCTTTCAGCCTCACCCCTTCACCCTTGGATAAAAATGGACTGGTTGATATGCTGCAATTTTTTTTTTTAAATGCGTGAGCACAAAAAAATAGGAGCAATCTGCCTGTCAAATTCATGTATCTCCTGAAGAGATGATGTTAGTATTATTAGCATTAATATTAGCATTAATATTTATTTGATTTTGAATTCACAGTCTGGGACTGGTAAAAACTTCACAGTATAAGTCCTGACCAAGGACCTGAAAGCTGTTAAGATCATGTCTGAGTATATAGGCAGTTCTGAGTAAGGGTTTGCAAAGTCAGAATATTCAAGTCTGAGAAGTTCAAAATGTCCATGTATCTAGGCAACCCTTTGGGTATTGATTGAAGGGTGGTGGTGGTGATTATTTATGTATTTATTTATTTATTAGATTTCTATGCCGCCCTTCTGGAGGCCACTCAGGGTGGCGTTCAACATTAAATGCAACAATATGTAAGAAATCTAAATAACTATAAAAGATTATAGAAATTTGCTAAAAAATATTTTTAAACCCCATATACAATCATACACATTCATCCAATTCAATCATATATAGTGTTGGCCAGAGACAGTCCCATCACTCACAGCGCCCATGCCTGCCAGTAGAGGTAGATTTTCAAAGCTTTACGAAAGACCAGGAGGGAGGGGGCGGTATGTATCTCCAGAGGGAGTTTGTTCCAGAGGGCTGGGGCTGCCACAGAGAAGGCTCTTCCCCTAGGCCCCGCCCGCCAACGGAACCTGGAGAAGGCCAACTCTGTGGGACCTAACTGGCCACTGGGGTACATGAGGCAGAAGATGGTGCGGAAGATAATCTGGTGATGATGATGATGATAATAATAATAATCATCATCATCCAAGAATTTGGATCCATCCATCATCCAAAACACATCAAGTAATTGCAGCTTCTTGCTATAACACCAGGCAGAACTGCAAAAAACTATGCTATTCGGAATATCGTACATCTTAAGAAGATACTTGTTTGATTCCTAGAATGCTGGCAGCATTCTGTATCAACCATTAGCACCACTCAGTGGTATTTGTGACACTTTTTAAAATGTTTAGTTGACTAAGTTTCATGTTTAATAAACAAAATATAATAATAATGATTAATAATTAATAATAGCAATTTAATCTTCAATTCGATTCACAGTCTGGGATTGGTGAAAATTTAATTGTTTTTACAAAAGTTAACAAAAATCAATCAACGTTAATTTACAAAAACTTAATAAAAACCTAACCAAGGACCTAAGAGCTGTTGAGATAATGTATTGTAGGCTGTTCTGATGAGTAAGGTGGTTTTTTGCAAAATTAGAATATTCAAGTCTGATAAATTCAACATTTTCATGTATCTAGGTAGCCTTTTGATTATTGCTACAATTATTATTCCACAGCCATTTGATTTTTTTCTTCCACAAGTGCTCAACTTCAATATTTTGATATTTTTTCTAGTTATTTCACCTGGTATTGCAATATCAATGAACCAAAGTTTTTTTTTTCTTTTCCACAATAGTGATGTCAAGCATGTTGTGTGCAAGGACGTCTGTCTGTCTGGATTTGAAACTCTCACAGGATGTAGACTTATTCATTTCATGAACTTTGTCAGTAATTCCCAGTAATTTTTGCTACATTGAACCCAAACTTCTGGCAAAGCTTCTAATGTATGATTTTGGCTGCTCCATCATGACATTGTAGATAATCAATTTGGGATATGATATTATACCGTGTTTCCTGAAAATAAGACCCCTGTCTTATATTTTTTTCAACCTTGAAATAAGTGCTAGACTTTATTGCCATGCACTCAAAAGCCGGATTGGTCATTATCAGGGGATGTCTTATTTGGGAGGAAATAGGGTAGATGATTGACGATGGAGATGGATATGAAGATGGTTGAATGGATATATAATTACATTTATCAGTGATCCCTCGAGGTGATCCCCTCGAGTATCGCGAGGGTTACGTTCCAAGACCCCTCGCGATAATCGATTTTTCGCGATGTAGCGGCGCGGAAGTAAAAACACCATTTTTGGCTGCCTCCGGCGCCCTCGCTGCTACCGCCCGCCCGCCCGATCCACCACGTTCCCTGTAGGCACCCCGCCGTTCGCCCGGCCGCTCGCTCACTTTTATTTCAGAGGTGGGTAGCAAGAGGGACGCTCCCGGCTGTCGGATAACCCGAGCTTGCGCGCGGCGCTGTTGGGGGAGGAAGGCGAAGGCACTGATGCCGGGAAGACCGAAACGGGGGAGAGAGAGAGAGACAGCCTGGCTTAGCCGGAGTTCTCCTTCTCCTGCCGCCTCCCCGTGAGGCAACTTGAGGGGGCTCCGCACCCGAAAAGGGAGGGAGACAGGCACCCGAAAAGGGAGGGAGACAGGCGTCTGTCTGGTTGTCTGCTGCTCCTTGAATGAGGGGCATGCGGTTCCCTAGAGCAGGGGAAGGAAGAATGGGAAGGGGGCAGCGAAGAACTGATCCGAAGTTGGGCTTTAATAATGTCTTCTGCTTTCTCTTTAAACTAGAAGAAGGGGGCGTCTCGGCCGTTCGGCTCGAAGGGGGTGGGAGAAAGAAGAGGGGAGCCCGCCCTCGGGGAAACGGGGGTGTCGCTGGCAGGGGAAAGAGTTGCGCCTCCTCTCAGAGGAGGGTCGTTCCGTGCAGAAGAGATTTTAAGGGGGTGGCAGCTGAAAGCGCGCCCGCCTCTCTCTCTGTCTCTCTCTCTCCGCGCTTTCCTCAGGGAGCCCCCTCAGGCGTCCCCCGGCAAGTGCCAGAGGGACCGAGCCTGGGGAGCCGCATTGCTGCTTCGTGTTGCCTGGCTGGGAGGGGACGGCGGCGGGAGTAGTAGTAGTAGCGGAGGTGGCTCCCCGCAGCGCCTCGGCTGCGCTGGCCTCTCCGCTGAGCGGCCTAAGCGGGCCGGGTTTCTTGGGCCCTCTGGGTTGATGGAGGCTTCCCGGGCGCCTCGGCTTTGGAGCCACCCGGGTGTTCCGGCGCCTCCGTGCGTGCGCGGTTTAGGAAACGGCGCGCCGGAGGCTTCCCTCTTTTGCAGCCTCACGTTTAAAACTGAGGCAATTTCCCTCAACAAAACGCTTGTGCAATTCTGCCCCCGCTGATGAAGAATGTCAGCTCGCTCGCCACTTGCCCGCCCTTCGCCCGGCCGCTCGAGAGCAAGAGGGGGAGAGATAGAGAAAGAGAGAGAAGGAAAGAAAGAGATGAGAGAGGGAGGAAGAGAGTGTGAGAGAAGAAGAAGCAAGATAGAGAAAGAGAGAGAGAAAGAAAGATGAGAAAGGAAGGAAGAGAGTGACGTCATCGGGTGGGAAAAAATAGCAAAAAAACCGTGGAGTATTTTTTAATTAATATTTTCTGAAAAATCGCGATATAGCGTTTCGCGAAGATCGAGATCGCGAAAATCGAGGGATCACTTTAGATGCATGTGTGACAGATGATGGATGGATAGATGGAATGGATGGATGGATGGAGAGAGAGATATTATGTTTCCCCCGAAAATAAGAGTTATATTTTTATTGTTTATTTGTCAATATATATATATAAGACTTATACATTTTTTGAAAACTTGAAAAAAGTGCTTGGTCTTATTGCCATGCACTCAAATGCCCGATTGGGCTTATTATCACATGGTGTCTTATTTTGGGGGAAATGGGGTATAATGCCTTTTTATAACTAACTTAAGGAACAAACATATCTAATACTCCTTCCTCCTATGTTCCCATAACGACAACCCCTATGAGGGTGAGTTGGGCTTAGAGAGACAGACAGACAGCTAGGTCCAAAGCCAATGTTTAGATGATTTAGGGATTTTACATGCTAATGTTGTTTGTTGACATACGATGTATGCTTGCCATGGAAAAAGCATGAAATCTGCCTAGTGGCTAAAGGGTTGGTATTTTCCTCTGCTTGCAATTTGGTTACTCCAACAGTTACAGGTAGTCAGCGACTTACGACCACAGTTGAGCGCCAAATTACTGTCGCTAAGCGAGACAGTTGGGAGTTTTGTCCATTTTATTACCTGTCTTGCCAGCATTGTTAAGTGTATCTGCCGTTATTAAAGAAATCATGGTCATTAAGGTGAATTAGGCTTCCCCATTGATTTTGCTTATCAGAAGGTTGCAAAGAAGGTGACACTCCGGGACTCTGCGACTGTCGTAAATGTGAGTCAGTGGCCAAGCGTCTCAATTTTGATCAGTGATAGATGGGGGAATGCTGCAGTGGTTGTATGTGTGGAAAACAATCATGTCACCTTTAAACGGTCACTAAGTGAAAGGTAAGCAAAGGACTCTCTGTAGTTAATAAAAGACGCTCTTGAAATACACAGTATGCCTGCTTTAGGCACAATTGTTGAATAGGGAACAACTCCCCCACCCATTTATTTTGATGGTCCCTTTTTGTGAAATAACTTTAATTGCATGTAAAAATCTGTTCAAGCTCCACATTCTGGAGCTCTCTAGAAATTATGAAGCTCCAAATCACTTCAGCCTGAACCAAGCAGGGCCAAGGATCAAGAAGAAGAAGAAGAAGAACAACAACAACATAGGAATTGACAAAATCTCAACCTGTCAATTGCAAAAGGTCACTTTACTGGGATCCGCACACATAATTCGCTTGGAAGCGCCCGACTGGTGATGAAATACGAAATCCAGCATAGAAATCTCATTTACTGTGTTGTATTGTTGGAATAATAATGATGATAATGATAATAACAACAACATAATAATGATGATGATGTAATATAGACATAGCTAATACAGGGTATCCAGCAAACCTGGAAAACAGGGAAATCAGGGAATTATCAGGGAAATTGGCGGTTCGGGAAATATTAAGGAATTATCAAGGAATTCGTGAAAAAAACAGAATAAATCGGGGGGGAAACAAACTGTATTAAAATGTTTAAAAGTCAGGAGAAAATCATATTAAAAAACCCCCATCACGCTACCTGGTAGAGTCAAGGAAAAATGAGCATAACTGTGGTTACCAATATTTCTCCATGGCTTAGCCCAGGGTTGACTAAAGTTGTTCAGAATCTAGGAGCCAGCCAAAAAATTTAGGAGCCAGAATTTTTTTTAAGCAAACTTGGTTTTTTGCCGAGTCTCCACCTGACATCGCTTTCACCCCCTCTGTCTCCTCCTTCCTCTCTCATCTCTTTCCTTCCTCTCCCTCCCTTTCTCTCTTTCCTTTCTCTCCCTTTCTGTCTATCCTTTCTATCTCTCACCCCTTCTCCTCTTTCATTCCCTTTCTCTCCCTCCCTTTCTCTCTCATTCCTTTCTCTCCCTCTTTCCTTCCTATCTCTCTTTCTTTTTCTCCCTCCTTCATATCTTCTTTCTCTCCCCCTTCCTCCCTCTTTCCTTTCTCCCCCTCCCTTTCTCTTCCTTTTTCTCTATCCTTTCTACTTCTTACTCTTTCTTTCTCTCCCCTCCTTCATTCAATTTTCTCTCCCTTCCTTTCTCTCCCTTTCTCTCTCTTTCCTTTTCTCTCCCTCCCTTTCTCTTCCTTTTTCTCTATCCTTTCTACTTCTTACTCTTTCTTTCTCTCCCTCCTTCATTCAATTTTCTCTCCCCCCCTTCCTGCCTCTTCCTTTCTCCCCCTCCCTTTCTCTTCCTTTTTCTCTATCCTTTCTGCTTCTTACTCTTTCTTTCTCTCCCTCCTTCATTCAATTTTCTCTCCCTCCCTTACTCTCTCTTTCCTTTCTCTCCCTCCCTTGTTCTCCCCTGGGGCTGCCTGTGCCTGCCCTGCACCACCCAACACGGACGGACAGCCCCCGGTCGTCGGTTCGTCGCCCCCCACCCCCCCACGGAGGGAGATCAGGCTGGCGAGGGCGGTAGAACTACGTCACCAGCCACTGGAGGGAGATCGGGCTGGCGGGGGCGGCGAATCCACCTCCCCAGCCGCGCGGAGGGAAATCCGGTAGGCGGGCGGGTGGCCGCGGCTCCCTGCGCGCCCCTGGAAAAGCGTACAGGGAACGGTGCCCGGGGCCGCTTTAGCCGCCCCCCGCTCCCCCCGCCATCTCC